>NW_010205400.1:296-3862 GCF_000695765.1 Mesitornis unicolor | reverse complement strand
CTGAACCGCATGCAAGGGCATTCACTGAACAGTAAATTATGGACTTGTCACAGCTAAGTTTACTCCTATTAAAAGGGTATTTGAAAAGAATGCATAAAAGCCAAGTTTATAAAGGATAATTGTACTTAAACAGTAATTAAGACAAAGGTTGATCCATTTTGTAAGACAACCAAGAATGCTCTGGGAGCTGCCTCAGACCCATCCTGGTGAGGGCTGCGTACCACAGCTGGGTCCCAAAAAGCTGCCTTGTACCAGGACCACGCTTGGACCATTTACTGGGATGAAGGCTGGGAGTTCAGAACACAGCAGTGGTCGCCGTGGCGGCAGCATCTGCTCAGGGACAGACGTGCCTGCTGTGCACCCCCGGCAGCACGGAGCAGCCACGGCGTCTTAAGATTCAGTAGGAAACTTGCACAAAGATCCCTGAAACCATCCTGCAATACCCAGCTACGACACAGGAAAACATCTCATCACGCTACAGCTTACACGTAAAGTTTAAATAGCATTAGCTGTTAAATATTTAGCTGATAATTGAACTATTTGACTTTAGCGAAAGGAAAAGACGGTACCTCCCCTCACCTGGCTGTTTTTTGCTGCTGTTCGGCACTTCTCCGTTGGTCACTGGCTGCTTATTTGTGACACTGCTGCCTCCTGACTGGCCGTTTAACACTTTAGGAGTAGATCCCAGGTTTGCAGCTATCACTGGTAACTGCTGCCCTCGTTTCAGAAGCTGTTTCTGTTCCTGGTGTCGAAATCGCGGTGGTACTTCACGAGGAGGGTATCGAGGCAAGGTCTGCTGCTGCTGACTGTTGGCTGTGGCCCGCTTGGCATTATTATTAGTGCTGGTTACTGCGGGAGTGCCGTTAGAGGCGACGGGCTGAGGCTGGCTTACACTGGGCTGTGTTTGTTCTGGCACTGCCGCCACCCCCAGGAAAAAGAAAGGTGGACAAAGTTATTCATTGGAACAGCAACTTCACAAACTGAAGACTCAGTCAATATTCTTACATTAAGTCATGGCAGCATTTTCTCTGGTTCAGGTTGTACCTCATCCCCGTTAGCAGCTCCGTTATCCCACACCACACAGCTCTAACAGCACAGGTCTGGAAGCAGAAACCTCTCCTGCTATGGCTCCTTAAAGTTATCTCAGTTAAAGTGTGCTACTACTAACAAGCTTTCCACAGCTTTTGCTGACAAATCAGCGCTATGCCGGTTTATTTTGGCATTTAAACCGTATTACTTAATTCTTTTCTTTTAAATAAAAAATAAAACCTTACTTCAATGGGAAACTTAAGCGTTACACACAGAAACTGTTACGGTCCTGCCCCAGAAGAACAAGAGGTGAAGAGGACGTGCAGAGCGCAGCCCTGGCACCCCGAGCTACCAGCAAGGGCACAGCTCGGTGACCCAGCTCCTCCGGTGCAAACACCTCAAGAGGTTCCTGCCAGCCCCAGGTCCCTCCTCCAGCCCACAGAGGGGAAAATGATCCAGGTTAAAGCCACCCTCGTGGTTTTGCCATCGAGATCCCAGCAGAGCAGAGCCCAGGACGCAGCTCCTCGTGCACCCCCAGGCTGGGGACAGCCCATGGAAGGGACTGACCCTGAGCGCTGGGAAAGGGGAAACTGAGGCAGGCGCTGCTGCTGGGGACCAGCAAGGGCTCCCCCTCTGCACTGCTGGGTGCGGCGGCACTCGATGACAACCCAGGTCTCGGCTACTGTATTTATTTTCAGGAATAGTTTTGCACTCAGGCAGCACCTAAACACACACACCTTGAGGTGTAAGAGCAGCATCCTTAAGTCACAGTTTCGTATCTTGAAAAACAAACATGAAGGCCTTTAGGATAAAATACCACCCAAGAATCAGCAGCTGAGCTGTGTTTTAATGGACATTATATTTAGGGTGCTTAAGAAAAGCAGAGCAGACAAATTCTGGGGACCTCCTTGTTTCCCAGGTGGCCAGAGAGGCCTTTGGGCGAGTCTCAAGGGCAAGGAGCAGCACCCAGCTCTGGGGGCGCACCCCTGACCCCCAGCTCGGCCATGGCCCCACTTCACAGCTGAGAGGAGAGGGGCAGGACTGGGGGGAATGGCCACAGCAACTGAATGTACAGGGTATGGGGTACAGAACGTGACCAGAAGTGGCTGATGAATTGAAGAGTTGAGCAAAATCCCCAGCACAGAGCAGATGCCAGCAATTGCAGCTGCTCACTACATTAAAAGGGCAGGTAATGGATTCCTCACACAGTGCTCTGATGCACATAACGCAGCACCAAATTATGGCCAAAACTGAATTTCGCAAATACAAAGTAGTCTGAAATCTACTTCTATTTGTTCCTTTCAAAATTTCCTGTTTTAAAAATAATTAAAACAACTGAAAGTCACTAATCCTAGGGGGCGAGGGGCACTATTTTAGCAAACAGCCAAGAACTTGTCAACAACGAATGCACAAACTGACACTAAAACTCTTCTCCCCATACCCATGTGTGTAACTACTGCCCAAACCTCAGTGTCTTGGGTCTGGGACAGCCCCTGCCGCAGCTGCTCACACCAACGGCTCCTCTCAGCTTAGGGCACAGCTCAGCCCTCACCTGGGGGTGCTGACAGCGATCCCCGTCCTGCAGCCACAACGCGGTCACCCGGCAATGGCACCGCTTGGCGACACAGGCATCCTCCTGACGCTGCATTTAGGGGTTTTATCAGCAGTGGAAAGCACCCCTGGCTTGAAGGGATCCTTAATCCAGCACACAGCATCCCATGTGTTATGGGGGATCAATGGAAGGGTGCATTTTCCTACACCACAACTTCCCTCAATAAAGTAAAATAATTTCTATGTGATGATCCTGGTGACTCCAGCTGCAGCAGCGCGTTGGGCAGCACCACAGCTCAGCGCCAACAACACCTCCCTAATTCACGGTACTTTAAGCAACGCGGACATTACAACAGAACCCGATGGACTTGCAGGTAACCAAATCACTTCAGACTGTGAAAGAGTGCAAGCAATAAACACGCTGCTTTCTGCCGAGCCAGCCCCTCAGCTACGCCATGGACACCACTTCACAAACAGCTTCAGACAACTGTAATTCTCGTGTTATTCATTTCCTTAGCAAACACGGTAATTCTTCCTACTGCCATCAGCGAACTAAACAGAAATCTATCAGACAACACTGCTACAGGAGTTTCCATTTGCGTGCTAATTTCAAACTGCAATTAACCCCAAGCACAACAGAATTCCTTTGCCTTCGCCTCCCTAAGTACCACAGGGTTAAGTTTTAAGCTACACAATTTATCTCATCCAACACTTTCTGGTTCACAACTTCTCCGAAGAGTAAATAACACATAAACACTCCAACATGGCTACTATAAATTCCAACTGCCCTTATTCGTTATCTTAATATTGTAACTTGGTACAAACAAGTTGCCTGCTCAATAAAAGTTTGTTCTGCACACCGGTGATTTATTCTGAACCGCAGTAATGCAGAGGCAGAACCAGACTTGGTCTATCACAGCGGCTTCGCTTGACCAGCGCTCGCAAGTTTACAGAAACAAAGCTTTAAACGGCAGATTTCCGTCGAG
>NW_010205400.1:0-265 GCF_000695765.1 Mesitornis unicolor | reverse complement strand
CTCCCCAAAACGGGGCGGGGCGGGGGGGGCCGCAGGGATTCCAGGGCAAGCCGCTTCCAGCTCGTGTTGCTGCCCCACTCCGCAGATTTCAGCAGAAAATGGAGGAGCAGCATGGTGTCATTTTACCGCTCCGAGCTGCCGCCGGCTCCTCCCGGAGCAGGGGCCCGGGACGCCGCTCCCCCCAGCCAAAAATGGCAGCTGCGGGAGGAACTCAACGGGGCCGGCGAGCGGCTCCTCAGTGGCGCAGGACGGGCGCACGGCGGCT
>NW_010205399.1:33995-51396 GCF_000695765.1 Mesitornis unicolor | reverse complement strand
CTCATCCGCTGGGCGGCGGCGCCACCTGGCGGCCGCGGGTGGAGCGGCCGGCGTCGAGTCCTCCCCCTCCCTCCCCTTCTTCCTTCTCCTCCTCCTCCTGCTGCCGCCGGCTCTGCGGACCGCAGCTGCCCGGTGCTTGCTTGCTGCTGAGCCTGTTCTTGGTATCGGCATGCGGGGAAAATGACAGTGAAAACAGCAGAGTTTACTTGTAGGCAGTATGCTGTAAAAATCTGATTTAACAGCGCTCGTTGAGATACAGGATCTAGGCTGGGAAAGGTCAAATGTGCTGCACATGATGATAAATACATAGGTTGGGATTTTAACTGAGAGCATTACCTGTATGTAGATGGAAGTGCCCAGGTGAAGTACACCTTGGTAGTGCTGAGACTGTGTCACTCCATTCATGGGGATAGGTACCTCCACTAGCTACGTAACCCCTCATGTAACTGCTTTGGGTCACCTTGGAAGCTGCGCGTTTCTTTTGATTAAAGAATTAAAACTGAAACCAGCTTGGTGCAATGTCTGTGCCATAAAGACTAGTTATCACCTGGAGCTTGTGTATAGGCAGGTGTGCGAGTGGCTTAAGTCATGGATTAAATGCATCTTAGTGAATAGATTTAAAATGATTCTGACTTTGAGGAGGATTTTCAGAATGCCTTATTTTCCTGACGTTAGCCTAATCTGTATCTTCGCCAAAGTAGTTGTGGCAGTAAGTACTTCTCTGTGTGATGCTACTGGAGAAACACACATACACACATGCCATCCAATTGTTTACCTCTCGTTTGCCCAGATATTTCCAAAAAATCTGTTTTCTGTATGATTCTGTACTATTTAAGAATCTGAATTAACCAGATTAATTTCTTAATTAACCATTAAGACTATTCTTCATTAGGCAAGTTGTATTTCTGTCTGGAAGCAGTCTTAAGGAGTCAGCTATGGTTGAGATGGGGGGTGTCCTGCCTTTTGTAACAGGAACGTGTGGATAAATGCCAGGTAGGCGATCTGAAGAGCTTTGTCTTTATTGGTAACTTAATCCTTTGTATTTTTTATTTCTGTGCAGTTTTATGTGCATAACAACAGAGCCTGCAACTGATAGAGGGCTCAGGCAGTGGGGTAGAGAGTTGGTTTGGTTACCTCAGTTCCCCTCGTCCCTCCCCAATGCCTTGTTTAACCGTGCTGGAGTTGCTCTCACCAGGCCCGTCGTGTGCTGCTGGGAAAGCAGATGGCTTTCCTGAGTTTCCAAAAAAATCAAGTCCCCAGTAAGACCTGAACGCTAGGGAATAATGAACACTTGAGCTCCTCAGGAGGAGAGGTGTCAGTGCTGCTTCTTGTCCAAGAGCCGATGCAGCTCCTTCCTTGTTCCCAGTGGGATGCTGCTCCATCCCACCAGGTTTGCACACCTGAGGGGAAGGACTTTGCAGGGAAGTGGCAGGCACCTTTCTGTTTAAGGACACCTGATGTAAATAGCTGGTTGTCAACATTTTAAAATCTTTCCCTTGTTAATCTCGTGGCAGGCACAGGGATCTTGCGTGCTGCTTTCTGTGGGCTTGCACTCAATATGGAGGCAAAAGGTGACGATGAGGTTCACTGAGCCTCTCGCCCAAAATGGTGTTTGCAGGCTGCTGCAGGTACACGTGTAGAAGCTCCTTTCTATCAAACCAAGTTTGTAAGGTGCCCTTAAATGTAATTTCCTACTTTCTTGTGAGGTACATAACAGAACAAGAGCTGAGGAGAGGAAAAAATATTTGAAATACCTTCTAGCCTTTCTGGATGTATGTGCTGTTTTTTTTTCTTTTTTAAATCCTTTCGAAAAGGAGAAATTCCAAATTAAGCCAGCCTGTGGCAGTGTTTTTCAGCATTTCTTTTGCTTCTGCTGCATTTGAAGCCTAAGCCTTGGTGCTAATTGGAAAAGCTGGGAAGTTTAATATGCGGTATGTGCAATAGTTAGTCTCAGTATTTAATAGCGTTTTAGCATTTTAACACAGCTCTTTACTTACTAAAATAAATGTGTGACATAAATAATCATGACTCACAGGTGCAGAATTACTGTTTCATTGTCTATGAAGCTTATTTTAAAAGTCGTGTTGCTATTGCCATTTTTCAAATGGATTTGATTTCTACCCCCCATCTTCCTTTAGCATAACAATGTTTCTATTATTTGAAAGAGTCGTTAAGACACATTTACAACAGGTTCTGCTTTTTTCAAGACATCTTTGAGACTTCCTCTTGTCTCCTGACCTTTCTGAGCTACATCACGCACCGTGGGATGATTCTCATCTGACTTCCTTCCCAAACAGAAGGCTTCCTCTTTTTTTGAAATATGAAGCCTACACACCAGAGATGAATAGAGGCTGGAATTACTTACATCTCTTAAATTGCATTTCAATTTTTTAAATTTTCCTTACTCATTTTTGGGTTGTTGTGGTTATACAGCTGCTCTGTCACCCAATGCCTCCACTCCAGTGCAGGGAAAGGGTGCTTGGAAAAAGAAAAGGAGATTCTTGGGTTGAAATAGAAATATATTTAATAACAACAACAACTACTACTATTAATAACAATGGAATATGAAGTACACAGAGTTATACTCAGCCAATATTGGGGGGGGGTAGGTCTCACAGTTGGTATGGTAAACAAGTCCCTCTCGAGATGTCAGCCATGAAAGAGTGAAGGAGAAGGAGCAGGAGGGAGGAAGAGGACCGTCTCCAACAAATTCCCCAATTTATAGTGAATGTGACCTTTATGGTATGGAGTAAGTATTAATTGGCCAGCCTGGGTCATCTGCCTCTTGCTGCTGATGGCTTCTGCACATGTTTATCTCAAGACAACCGAAGACCTTGATCCCTGTGGCAACCTGCATATGGCAACCAGGATCGGCCACAAACTAAAAACGTCTTATCAACTTTGTTCCCATGAAATAGCGTGTTGTAGTCCTTACAAAAACGACAGTTTTCCTCAGCAGAAAACTGACTCTCAAATTCTGTCCCAATAAACTGGGACACTGAATTAGTAAGACTTTAAAAAGGAGGACACTAGAAAGAAGGGGAAGGGGAAAGGAAAGGCTGCTTACCTAGGAGTTAACCAACCTGCCATGCTGCTGCCACTGTGGACTGTGTGCTGTTTGGTGCCGTTGGTACTGGGTTGGTGGCCTTGGCCAAGTGGCCCACGGCTGTGTTCATGTGCTCCCTGGTGGCTTTGGTTCCCTGTGGTCCACCCGGAGCAGAGTTGCTCAATTCAGCTTTTGATCTGTCAGTAGCTTAGAGCCTTCCCGTACCTTGAGGAGACTCTGCACATCCCATACCCTGCTGGGCTTGGCCCCACATCTGTCCTGCCGCATCCTTCATGGTGGGTTATGATCCAGAAGTCTCGCCCTCATCAAGGGCATCCAGTTTCCAGTGATGATAGTGCAGTCTGTCCAGCCTACGTCTAGGATTTGATCTGACTTGCTCATTTTTCTATTTGAGCCCTACTTTCTTCCATTCCCTTTCCAAACTCCTCTTTCCTCTGAAGTCCTTAAAAAGCAGTGAACATGAGGAAACAGACATGTTACCAAGTACTGTATAACTAGAAAATCTTTAAATACTCATAATAATTTTAAAATCATCATCTGCATTCACTTTCCTGTGATGTGTCCCTGACTGACATGACTGACGTGCAGATTACAGATCCTTGACTGCCCTAAGTCTGTGTACAGAGCTACCCGCCATGGTAGCATGGCCTTCGGCAGGAGGAACAAGATAAATTAGGTCATGTAGAGATCCTTATTTCTGTAGTTATGCGGTCTCTGTTACCACACGGGGCTTCCTGGGTGTAGTTTAGGTGTTTCTGCAGAACCCTAGCCTGCAGCACAGCTGTACCCTCTGTTTTCAGACTACCCTCTAGTAAAGGACTTTATAACGTATGGCAATACGCTACCCACGCTTAACAAATTATAGGAAAAATGAAATATTAGATGAGGAATGTTAAGCTCTACGGGGTGGCTGCCAGTCCACAGTCTTGGCCTGGAAAGCCTTTCTCCTTATTGCACTTGAAGGAAGAGGAACAGGTGGTGGTCAAGAAGGCGGTCTGGGGCAGAGGCCGTGGCAAGTCTGACAGTTGGAATGAAAAGGAAAATCTCCAGGAAGTGTTACAACTGTTTGGGTCTGTGTTTGGAGTGGCTGTACAGGCAGCCTGCCTCTTGATTTAAAAAAGAAATTACATATCTGAGTCATAATTTTCCTTGTCCTCTGCAAGTAGTTTTGATGCATCGAGACCAATTGCACTTCTCTTTCTATGCCTTAAACTAAAAATAAAAAGAGCCAAAACCCCCCAAAACACAACAGCCCCTACCCAAATCCAAGCCTCTCAAATTTAATTGTGTATCCTGCTGTGTTAATGGTCTTAAGGCTTTTCTTGTTCCTCCTTCTATCTGCACCAGACTTCACAGTCAGGGCCACACACGCAGCAATGCCTAGCGGCTACAGAGCGTACTGAAGTACTGCGGGCTTTGTACCAGTTCGTACAGTATCGCTCTTAACTCTGGAAATAGGACAAAGCTGTGTTAGAGTCAAATTGGTATCATCTGGCCTAATCGCTTCCTAATTTTGCAGAGCATTCCAGGAGTTTTATATCCCATAATTTTCTTTAAGTATGTTATGAGCAGCAACTTTTACGGTAATGCCAAATGGTAGAGTTTTCATTTTGGCAAGCAGTCCCTGCAAGTGTTTTTGTATTGGTCCTGTGTACGTATTCATCTGCCCCTCTATTTTATCCATAATTTAGACATAAGTACGTACTGTTCCCTCATCGCTTTCCAGGATCCAGGTGGTGATGGGGGACTGTACATTTTAAGCTTATGTGTTGCTTTTGCTCCAGTTTTGTCTGTGAGTGATAGACCCTTTCTTCTGCATCCACTTCTGCACTGTGGCATTATGTTTCTTAACAGAAGAAAAGCATGTCTGAAGTTTCGTGAGGTGGGGACAGAGGTGCAAAAGCTGTGTGTAACGTGGACAGTTAGCTTTGGGATTTTTTGACACTATAGCTGGAGCAGCCCTGTATGAGATAGGAAGACATCAGGATGCTCCTGAAGCTCACAGGGCAAAGAGGGTCCATGGGGCACTATGGGGAAATGCAGTCCTCAGTCCCAGAAGAGGCTGTGCTGGGGATGTGGGCAGGATGTGGCAACCATGTAGGGGTCAAATGTGTTAGTTGCAGCCTTGCTGTGTGAGGCTGGACAGACCGGTGTCATCTCATTGCTGCTCCTTATTTAAAGGATGGGCTTTCTTCTCAACCGGCAGAAGCCCCATTGAAATCTTAACTGATGAAGAGTGGAAAAGGCCCTTGGAAATACTCTGATAACAGGAGCTATAGCTCCATGGGCAGATAAATACACGTTATTTCATGAGGCTTTTCCCTTACTGCTGGGCAGGGATTATGCTCATGGATCTCTGTGTGAGAAATACGGAGGTGAAAAGATTGGCAAGTCATCGCTAGCTCTGCTGCTACCCAAAATTCCTATGCACCATGTATATAATGACTTATAAAAAAGTCCCACTGAGGAGGTATATGGTGAACCCTGGCAATGCCATGTCTGTGTCACGCTGCCAGCAGCAGCCGTTTTACCCAAACGTGCCCTTTCACTTCATTACGTGCTCTGCTGTGGATGCTTCCCTTCTCTCACCTCCAAATAAAGTTGGGGTTGACTTTGGAAGGTCTGACACCTGGGGGACAGATCCCAGAGCACCCGACGCTAGAAGAGAGCTTGCGTTTTGGCTTCAGCACCAAGCTTTTTGCACCTGATGTGCACCTGTGTGAAGCTGAGGGTGATGAAAAGATGCTACGCCAGGGCTGCTCTTGCAGCCAGTTGGCTTTTGGAAGGCTTGTAGCGTTGGTACTCTAGATAGCAACAAAGCCAGATAGCCTTTAAGGAAAAATTACATACACGTAGCTGGAAAGAAAAAGTTTACTGTGACCTTTCAGGCTTGTTTTTCATCAGGCCTCTGGTACCTCACAGTCAACCTGACAGATTTTGGGCCTGGTGCCCTTTCCCACCCAGTTTCTCAGTGACTTTGTTGATGCTTGTTGTCTGGTTGTGCTTGAAGTCCCAGTAACCTTGCTGACGTTACCTCTGTGGCTGTGAGGATGGGGGATGGTTTTGAGGCTCCCTTTCCTTTGAAAAAAAGAAAAAAAAAATGAAAAAAGAGTGATCCTTGAAGTGTGACGTAACTCTAAAGCATTTCTGCTGCGCAAAGGAATTTGTAATTTTACTGAGTTAGGGAATACCTTGTAGAAAGGGGTCTTTTGTGTGCTGTACCGTAACTGTTCTCAGACTCAGATTTCACTCATCTTAAAAGGTCAAGTTTCAAATTTAATCAACTAAAATTTTTGTGGTTTTTTTTTTCTGATCACTTTGGTGACCTTTCAGATTCTTTCCAAACTGCAAAACTGTTGCAATCCATATCTTTGACGATAATAACAACAGTAATCTAAAATAACTCAAAAACCTCAACAAGTGCAGTCCAGAACTGAACAGACTTTACTGAATGAGTGTGAGGGTTGCCTATTCATGGTTTTTGCTGCCCAGGTTGTAAGAGGTCAGTGGGTTTTGTTTTCCCAAGCAGCAGGTGTCCTCCCAGACGATGCCAGAGAGATTTGTCAGGGGAGACCGGGGAGTGTAAGGAGCAGTGGGCTCGGCTGGCCTGTCCCGCTTTCATCCCTGCAGTGTCTCCCAGTTCTACAGGATATACATTGTCATATATAACAATATATAGTTAGATTTGAACAATATAATAGAGCCCTTCAGCTGTTTGCACACTCAGGGTATGGTGGTGTGGTGTTCTAAGAGCTGGATGGTGAAAGTAAAAAGTAAGTGAGGTTGGAAATTGCGGAGGGTAAAGTTAGTGAAATGAAGCAAACAGGACTTTGGAATAAATCTGTGTGTTGTAGTTGCAGGAACAGAGGGAAGCCTGAAAACAAATGTGCAAGAAACACAGCTGAAAGGTAGCATGGTCATAAAAAAAGTTGAATTTATGGCTCCAAACATTAGTCATTTAGTCATTGTGGCAACAGCAGTAGTACCGTTTCTGAAGGAAAAAAGGGAAAAAACCCTGAATTTTGTTACTTTAAAAGAATTTAAATTGCTTTGATCTGATAATAATTTCTCCTCCCTGGGCTCACTCCCAAAAACCTGAGATACAAAACTGCACCAGTTCCCTCTCGACTTGTGAGATGATGCTTTTCTGCAGTCAGCATCCTTTCCCAAAAGCCACTTGATTGAAAGCTGACAGTTGCCATTGAGCAGCCTTGTCCTGAAGGAGTCAATGTGGAGTCATTTTAGGACCTATAAGATTTAGATGTAGAAAGAAGAATGGAGACCAAGATTGCAAACTGTACTAAAGGGGTGCTAGTTCTGATTGGTAAAGCCACAATCTGGGTTTATTTGCTAAAGATGGAGGTATAGTGGTGGTAGAGAAATGTGTAGCTGATGTCATGAAGGTGAAAAGGTCACTCCCCAACATCTAGCCACAAAAAAGATAGGGGAAAAAAAATTGTTGAGAAGTAATAAGGAAAGGCAGTGTGGTATAAACCAGAAACACCTTGCTCATGGCTAGACGAGTGCAGGACTTTTTGGGGTGCCTGGGACTCATTTTCTGTGCGCTCCTGGGCTGTGTCACAGGATGACGTTACTTCCCGCTTGCAGTGGAAGGTCTTTGAGGCAGGGTGAGCCAGCTGACTGATAAACCGTCTGCATCAGCCAGCATCTCAACCTCAAGAGCTGCGTTGGGTTTCTTCCCTGTTAAAAACCTCAAACCTCAGCCAAAACCACTCACAGTCAATTCTAAAATTAATCAGAGGAAGCAGCGGTACAGTTGATCGTGTGCTCTCTACCCTTCGGTATCGCCCTCTTACCTGCTCGCCTGCCCCATCCTGCAGTGCTGAATGCTCCGGTCTAATCTCTGGTCATCTCTTCTTCTGAATTACAGGGGAGCTGGTGTAAATGCTTCTGAAAACATCTAGCAGCGTCTAAAGCGAGATGAGCTTTGCAGATGAGAAGCTGGATCTTGTATCAAAACAGCGTAACTTTCTCTTCCCAGTATCTCACGGCAGCACGTGGCCTTGCGCTGTGAGAAAACCTGAAAGGGTTTGTAGGAGTTGTCTGTTACCTCATGCCTGCTTTGTCACCACGATGGTGATCTACTGAGTGACGCAGCTGGAGCAGAAAGCAGGGGAGGTGGTGGATAACATGTGGAGTATAGAAACCCAGGCAGCTACAACAAGTGGCATGGTCAGTGTAAGGCAAATCATCCTCTGCAGAACTGATACTGGGTCTCTTTGAACAGCCCGACCTCCGCTCACAGATAAACCTGCTGCTGAGGAGGGTCACAGGCTCACAGCTGAGTGCTCCAGGAGTGCTTTCCTTAGCTCACCACATAGAGAATGTGTATGAAAGGAAAGCTGGTTTTGGCATGTGTCTGCGGCACAGTTGCAGTGTGTGGATATGAGCTTACGAGGGGTTTTGGTTTGCCATGCTGGTAAAGGGAAGGAGTAAGTCATGCTTTCTGCCTTCTCGTGAAAAGGATGGATTTTTATCATGTGTGGATAATCCTTGTTTTGTCCACATAGTTTTTACAGTTCAAGTGGTGTTCCACCTCTTGCCTTGACATCTATTCTGCAAGCTGCAGATACTCCTAATTGTGGGGGTTTTTTTCTGTTCATCGCGAGTTTTCCCGCATGCGATTATATCTGATTGCTGTGATAGACTCCACTGCTCAGGATGACATAATTCTCTCTTTTGGAGCCTGGCGTTCCTGGGGACGCTGCAGGTGTTGGCCTATCACCCTCCCATCTTCCCTCAGTCGTGTGAGGGATGCTTAACTCTTCATCTTTACTTTCAGGTCGGTTACTTTTCTTTCGTAGTTCTCTGAACTCCTTCTAACTTGTCTGTATTTGCAGATCCTCACAGATAGTCTGGGGCCATAGAGTTTTTTTGTTGGACCTTCCTTTCATAGGATAAAAGACCTTGAGTTTCTGCTGCAAACCTGCTTTTTGCATCTTTTCCCCATTGTACTGTACTTACTGTGGGCTTCTATGTAGTGCCCATTACTATGGTATACATATTTTGTTATGTATTTTTATATATATATATATATACACGTATAAAATAATGTGACCAGCATGACCAACATATAAATGTCATCTTCGGAGGGCTATT
The DNA here is from genome assembly GCF_000695765.1 of Mesitornis unicolor. Lineage (NCBI taxonomy): Eukaryota > Metazoa > Chordata > Aves > Mesitornithiformes > Mesitornithidae > Mesitornis > Mesitornis unicolor. The sequence goes on along the minus strand of NW_010205399.1, from coordinate 42,209 downwards.
TTTATTTTTATAATGTGTAATTTTATTTGTGAAAGCTAAGCTGAAGAACCTCACCTAGTAAACTCATATTTAACTTGCTGCCTATTGTAACATCTGTTATTTTCAACATTGCTGCTTCCCTGATTTCTCTCCCCCACTGCAAGGGTTTTTTGGATCGTTTCCCTTCACTTGTTTTAGCCTGCTTTTTTTCCAGAATGAATCTCATTTGATTATTTTCAGACCGCATTTCTATTCTCTCTAAGTCCCTGTGCATTACTGCCTTGTCCCCGTTATTTTTGCAGTTCCTCCAAATGTGATATTTCCTGGAGATTTAAGTTAACATGCTGTCTAGAGTTTCTTCTGGATCATTAAAGAAAATACCAAGTGAAATAGGACCTGGTATGGGTCTTTGCAATATTGCACCTTTTTCCAATGATGTCCTTTGCTTTTATCGTGATTTATTTGCAGCCAGTTTTCAAATCGAGCCACAGCATTCATCTCAAAGTGCAAATCACTATCAAATGTTTACCGAAAATCAAACACATCACATCTGCTCCTATCCCTTTGACTCCTAGTGCTGTAATGCCAGCCAGAAAAGGGGCCAATTTCTAGCCAGTTCTGCTCTTCTGAGCAGAAATCCTAGTTTCATTGTCCTCAGGCTTGTAGCCTGGTTTACTTTATAGGAAGCCTCATGAACTAAAACATCTGTGTGGCCCGTTCTGAAACTCGGTTTTGTGGAGAAACAGAGCTGGGGAGGAAACAAGTAGAGTTTATACACGTGAGGGGGAGAAAGAAGAGGGATATGTGTGTGTGGGGAGAAGGGAAGTCACTTCTATCTGCCTGTGTAAGATGCATAAGCACTGGCAATTAGATATGTTTCTGAAGAACTGATTGAATTCCTGAATGTTCCTGTGTTCCTAGACCATGGCTTTCCATACAGTTAAGTGATCCGTGCTGTCCTGCTTTGCTCTCCCGTGATCTGCGATGCCATTGATATTTGAAGCTATGACCAAACTGAAGGCATGAGATGGCATCAGCAGTGACTTCCTAGCTGGCCACCTTGTAAAATTTGTCCACTTCAGCTGTTGGCCAGGTATCCATGACACAGAAAAGCTTCTCACTCTGAAGTGCAACAGGCAAATGGCTGTTTTTGGTAAGAAACAAAGGAGTTGAGACAAAAGTGAGGAGATGACAGGGACTGTAGGAGAAAAAGTGAGAGCATGCTTACCCAAGAGCTCTTCCAATGGGGAATGTGAGTTACAGTCCCTGGAGATCATGCAAAAGGAATCCCATTCATGGATTTTTGCTTTGACCTGGCCATAATAAAATCTCAAAAGTTTCTGGTGACAGTAATGCCTGTACTGTGCTGGATAGAGCAGTATTTTATACCAGTGATTTAAAAGGATTGTTAGTACCCCTTTTCAGCTGGGGCAAGCGGCTGGGAGCAGGCAGAAATAAATTCAATCTATTTTTCTAAAAAAGCTCTGCCTATTTTGTTGGGTTGCATACAGTCTCCTCTTGCTCTCGCTTGCACCCCTGGCTTTTGCTGCCTGAGCCCAGCTTGGCCCACCACCCGTGACGAGGAGGATGGCACGTGGCAGCATTTTGGCCTGGGTGTCGATACCTGGAGTGTGGGTCCCTGGTGGAGGGCGGGACGGGTTAGGGACAAGCTTGGGCTGTGCTTTGTGCTGATGAAGAGGTAAGAGTTGGCCTGCAAGTGAAAAGCATGTCTGTCCAAATTTTGGGGAAGAGGGGGCAGGTGTGTGGTTTGGTTTTGTTTTGCTAGAAGTGCAGCCTTGAGTAATTAACACAAATATTGCTATCAAGGCTACTGGTCTAAGCTTTTAAAATTATTTGTAGTATGTTCGGTACTGTTCGTGTGAGACATCAGAGGAACTGAATCTAGCAAGATGCTGTGAAGAGATGTTAGAAGCTACGTTTTGTAATAATCTTACAAATTTTCATATATTGTACTGATGGTGTATGCCTTCAGCATTGTGGCAACTGCAGGCCTCAGAAATGCCTTCATCGTTTTCCTACTCTGGGCTCCATTCTCCACCTGGAAAATCCCTCTTTCTTTGGCTGCACTATAGCAATAGGGGTAAAAGGACTGTAGCTGCCTCTAGGTTTGCAATCCCAGACTTTTATACCCATGGTTATTTGGCACATGGGACTGTAGTCTCTCTCTCTCTCTGCTTCCTTCTCCTTCATCCTGAGTACAGACCTAAACTGAACAGTCCAAACCTAAAGACCAAGCCCAGCTCTAACCTGTGCCACCTCACAGTCTGTTTGACTTTGTCTTCTTTGCTGAAGCAGCGTGGTACGTAGATTTTGGGCAAGTCAGAAAGCATCAGGGAGTGTCTGAGGTACGCAGAGCAGCCTGGGACTTGCGGGTATCTGTCGGTGTACCTCTTCATCTGCTGATGTGGCCCTTCATCACAGCTGCACAGGTGGACCAAGGAGTGGCTGAAGCCCCCCAGCTCTGCAGGCCCTGTGAGTGGGTTTGGTGATGGTCCCCCACCTCCCTCTGCCCACTCTGCTCAGCCCAGCCAGTAGGTTGGCTCAGTCCCCACTGAGTACTGCTCGGACCAAATAACTAGGTTTTGCTTTGCTTTATTATTTACTACGATAATCAAAGGAGCCACTCTTTGTGATCCTAAAGAGAGGCTTTAAAATCTTATTTAAGAGCATAAATATTTGGGGCCTTGACAGATGTGCTTTGAAAACAACACAGATGTGCAGTGTCAGATTTCACTGCTTCATGCAGTGTCTGTTCCAAACTGTAAATTTGGCATGTGGTGCTGGGCATGTGCTTTCCCAAAGCCTTGCACCCTGCAACACAGGAAAAACAAGTTTCTGGGCTGTGGGATTTTTTTCTCCCCGAATTTACCCCCCTCAGAGAGTTTGAAAGGAAAAGGATCTTAGCAGAGCGAGCACTCAGCCCTGCAAAACTGTAGATCTATAGGTTATCTTTAACCTAATTGCCTCAAATTAAACAAAAGCGTAAGAATTTTTGGTTGGATTGAAGGCAAGTCTAAGTAGACTTTATTTGCAGTGAAACTCCAGCCGAAAACACGCTTCTCCCATTGCACCATGCAGAATAATGCCCGTGGCGCTGCACTGATGAACAGCACTTGATTTTCTGAGTTGATGTGAGAGGATATGCAGCTCTAGAGCAGTTCATTCCTTTCCCGTTCTCACCCCTTTTTCGGATGCGGCGATCACTTTGGACTGGTGACATTTTAGATGGAGCATGGTCTCCTTACACTCGCCTGGCAGTGGCTCATTAACCACATGTTAATTGAAACTGAAATCTTGTCAGATGATTCAATTCAGCTACACGTTAAATGGGTTCAGTGCGGTATGCATTACTGCTCTGGCGAAAATCTCTGTGAAATTGATTTGTGAACTGATTTGGAGGGATTCAGCGGCTTCATCAGTGGCTCTGAGAGCTCAGCATCAGGAGAGTGGGCAGAGGTAGCCATGCTCTCAGCAAAACAAATCCTGCTCTTCTCTTTCCCCCAAACAGCTTTAATTACTGCCCAGTATGTTCCCTTTCCAGGACATGTGTTAGGCAGATGAATTTACTCTGGAGAGCTGAGAAGTGAAGAAGCAAATCAGAAGAATCCAAAGTCTGGTTTGAATTCTGTAATTTAAATGACTGAAAACGTTGAATTTTTTATCTCTTAGTGGATTGAGCGATCATAAAATTTTCCTAAAGTTTGACTCAAATCTAAACGTATGTTGGAAAAAAAAAAGGTATCTGCTCTAAACTAACGGATGAAAAATTTAAAAGTTACATCCTCCATAAGTCATCTTTTATACTTAGCTACTGCAGAAGTCCCTCTTAAGTGAGCCATTTATTCTGTATGCTGTACCTGCTTATATGCTTGGTTTCCACGTGGAGCCAGTTTTTATTGCTGAGTTATAAACCCTCTGAAAATAGGGGCTTGTAATGGAAGCGCTGACAGACCTTTAACTAGGTCAGTCTTATCTGGCTCCATTATCTCTGCTTTTGTTAAAGCATTAAATGGTTGCATATTTGTTTATTTTTCCCGCAGCCCCAGAATTTTAACATGGGTATATTATCAAATTGTTCTTTCTTCAAAGTGTCACAAACATGCATTAGAGAGTTTATCCAGACTTCACCGTCGTCTTTAGAAGTAAATTGAGACGTTGTGTCTTATTTCAAGATTTCCTTGCTTATACAGACTGTAGCGTGTCACTACAATGCTAATACCAAAATTTGCTTTTTCTCCTGCTGTCTTATCCTAATCTTGAATTTTGCCCTGTCTTTTGGGCTCCTTTCTGCATAAAATGACAATGGTGTTGTTTTGTTTGTCCCATTCAGATGAAAAGCCATACCACTGCAACTTCTCTGAAGAGGAGACCCCGATGGTAACATCTCAGCTGGACGAACTCCTGAAGCTGGGAAGCTTCAATGCCAGAGAAAACGAGGCCAGGGAGTCTAAACCAGAGATTCCTGCCCTGGTGTCAGCACTGGAGAGGGTCATCAAGGAGCCCTTTGCGAAATACCAAGATCTAAAAGATTCTGCAGACATAAAGATGCCAGCATTTCACCACAGCCACGGGCTTCCTTGCTCCAGTCGCATTGCCAGCTTTGCTTCAGGTGTAGGCCAGACACCTTCAAACATGGTCATGGACTTGAAAACGTCACTTGAAGTACAGGCTTGTCGTGCTAGAGAAAATTTGCTAGACTCACACAGGGAGCATCCTCTGCTAGAAAAAGGTGCTGAAGCTCAAGAGGTAGCGCCACTCGATTTGAGTGGAAAATCAACAAGGGATAATTCATGCAATAAAAATCTGAATGCATCCTTGCAGGCTGCTTTAACTGTCTACCCGTGTCCTTTCTGCAGCCACAAGACCTACTACCCTGAAGTCCTGTGGATGCACAAAAGAATTTTGCACAAAATCAGCTGTAACTCGATGGTCCCCCCTTGGGTTCAACAGAACGGGTTCAAGAGTATTAAAAACAACCTGGTCTTTCTGGCGAGGAGCGGGCGCACCGGCCCCCCTCCTGTCCTCGGTGGTAAGGAATGCCAGCCTTTGCCTGTTGCCAGATTTACGCGCACTCAGGTGCCAAGTGCATTGCCAGGGTCCAAAAGCAGCCCTCTTTCTGTGGGAATGACTGCGAAGTCTGGGAGCACGCATCAGTCAAAGGATGGTCATGCCTTTGGCCACTGTGGTCCGCGTTTGTCGGGTCTGGATGGGTACAGACAGCCCAAGTCAAACCATTCCCAGGAGCAATACAGCATAGCAGCACAACAAAAAAGTAAATACGAAGCAAATTCCAAACTTATGCAAGTGGGAGCCTATAGCAGAAGCGTAACGCCTACTCAGACGGTCATATCCAGGCCTAGTGCACAGCCCGCCAACAGTAAGCAGGTGGAAAAGTACGTGGTTCCCCAAGGAAGTTCTAGTTTTGCCCCTCCAGGTAAGCACTGTGCGTCCGACTCCGTGAAGGCCAAATTCAGCCCACCGCCACAGTACCATCCTCTGTGTAAAGGCGAGCAGTACCCTAAACGCGAAGAGCCACTGGTGCCTCCGAGGGAGTCTCAGGCGAAGGCTGGGAGTGAGATGAGGACATTGGCAAACTGCACGGCAGCAGCACGAGCGAGTCCGCTGCTGCAGCCCCAGCCCAGCGCTGCGGGAGTTCCTCCGGCTTTACACTCCAGCAAACAGGACCTGGGATCAGACATGCACGAGAAGCGTTTGGACATTTTAAATATCTTTAGAACATACATTCCAAAGGACCTTGCTTCGTTGTACCAAACCTGCAGTGCCAACAGCCCTGTCCTGGATCACGCAGGTAAGATCTTCACAAGCCCTTCCGTAGTGGAGGACGTGGCTTCGCTTGTTCCTGCTTTGCTGGGAACCACGTCGTGCTGTTACAGTTTCTCCCTTCTCTGCCTTTAATGGTTGGGATTACGGGTTCATTGTTTTTTATCATTTCTGGATAGGCTTGGCTAGGTTTGTTTACAGATCTCTAACGCTGCAGCATCCCCCCTCGTGCACTGCGTGACATTTCTGTCGCAGGTTAAATATATCTGGTTCCACCTGGAGTATTACTGTCCCCTCCCTTCGCACAGGCTAAAGTTACACGGATGTGCTGTCACACAAAGATCCTGCTGATATGCTGGTACCCGCACACATCATCATCTTTTTGCTTCGGGCAAAATAAACATCCTCTGGGGCTTATCTGTGATGTTATTTTGGAGGTTTTGTTCAATTTGTCTGCAAACAAGTCTTCCAACAACAGAGGGAGATAATCACTTGTCAGTGTCCTTTGTCTTTCTTGACAAAAGTCTTAAGATGTTCCTTGTCCGTATCAGACTGCTATCGCATTTTTCCAGTGAGTCTTTTGATCTGTTTCTATGTTTATAATTAAAAAGAGGTAGGGCTGAATATGTGCCTGCTACTTCACTAAGCAAGAAAGGCAGTTGTGCACATAGCCAGTTTAAAAGTTCAGGGACTAAAAAAGTATCTGAGCTCTCCTTCTGTCTCTTGCCACTCAACTGCCACCTAAAAAGAAGACCAAAAAAAAAAAAGGAAACCTATGTATTTGCATTTGAAACCATACTCTTCTGACTGTCTGCCAGAATTAGTTTGTCTCACTGGGAACTGAAAATCACACTGATTTATTACAGTTGAGATGGAGAGGAGTGTGTGTAGTGAGGGGAAAATGGGGACTATAGTCCCGGTTCTCACCATTGATAAACAATCCCAATTTTTTTAGACACTTCTCTTTGTAGAAGTTGTGCACCTGATGTAACACACTCTGTTTTGACAAAAGCATGTGTGAAAGGGAGCTTGTGACTCCCTTTTACAGGTGGGACGAAACCTAGGACATGTGGAAGCTGGTTGTCTAAGGACAGCTATGGTCTGGTGTCCCAACGTATGTGCATGTTGACCACTCTGGAGGCTGTGAGGCAAGGAGGGAGCCGTAGCGGTTGGTCAGGTCTTGGCAGAAGGCCTTTTGGGGAAGACAGGAAAGCAAAATCTATCTGGAATAGTCCATGAGGTGCAACTTTCAGTGGCTCCAGTATCAGTTTTGCTCAATCACATAGAAAATAATGGTGCGTACGAGCTGATTGTTATTTATTGAGTAGATAATTTTGCAGGTGATTAGAAGCTGTGTGATGATAGTAACTAGTATCAGGCTTCTGTTTCTTGTTAAGAAAGCAGAGGAGGACATGCATGGTTTCAAAAACTGCAGGGTCAGTCTTCCTGTTTTTCTTCAGCTGACTTTGCTTTTGCCATCCCAGGAACTAGAAGCTGACTTAGTGAATGCAGGCACCAGAAAAACCATGAGAATCAGTGGGGCAAAGTAAATCAGAGGCAGGATTTCCAAGCAGATCTCTATTTACCTGGGATTTTATTGCCAAAATGTTTCTGCTGGGCAGTGATTTCCAGAGACGCTTTAACTGGATGTTATTTAGTGCCCTTCTCTGCTTTGAAATCTCTTCTTTCATTCCAAGTGTTTTACAGCAATCAAGTTTTCAGAATTTGACCTCTTTTTTTTTTATGTAGCTTGTCTTAATTTTATATACACCTTCCAGGTTGTTGATGGTTCTCCAAACCTATTGGCATGATGGCTGTTTTTCATAGCACTAAAATAAAACGCTGCTGCAGGCAAACGGAACGAGATGCTACCAGCTGCCAATAGAGGAGGGTAGATGAACTTTGTCTGAACACACGTCCCTAGTCTGAGCCCTCCGAGTCACTATACATCATACAATTTAGTCTTAATATGGCAATGTGACTATGGCAGTTGTGACATAAAGGACAACCAAAAATCCCACTTAGGTATAGTATTTGTCACGTTTTGGTTTTGTTGTTCTTTTTTTTTTTTCCCAATTGAATGTTCCCAGTTGACTTGGGTGTTTGGTATACGACCTCATCTTGAATTGCACTAGAATATTTTAGTGTGTGGTACGGCACTGTTCAACTTCCTTTAGAGTGACTGGATTTATTTCTGGGATCCTTTCTTTTACATTTTTGTTTATTCCAATGTGTCCTTGGAAAAAAGAGTTGTAGTACATACTGTTGTGATACAGGTGCAAACACAAAGCTTGCTGCACTTAGGCTAATTTTGTTTCTCACTGCCCAGTCTTCCCAAATGCTTGTAGAGAGACTCTTATTGTTCTGTTTAATAGTGGTTATTTATTTTATTCATGATATTTACCTGAATCACCGTATTAGGAAAGGATGGGT
>NW_010205399.1:23108-33964 GCF_000695765.1 Mesitornis unicolor | reverse complement strand
CTTTCCCTGGGGCTCCTTTGAGACCAGCTTTGAGCATCGGTTTCACAGGAGCTCCCATTCAGTCAGTCACGTTCATTTACCTTAATTTGCTAACACCTGTAGTCATCCTCCTTTTGTTCACACATAGGATAAGGTGAGTGATGACTCATAGGGGTATTGCCTTGCGGCAGTGATGCCCATGGCTCAAAGCTCTCAACTATCAAAAGCCTTATGGTGCTCCTTAGGAAATGCAACAGTGGCAAATATATCTGGAAGCAATATTTTTTTTCCACCTGCTTTTTAACTAACTACTATAAAGTGAGTGCTAGAGAGGGGGCAGATGAATGTCTTAACCCCCTCACTTTCGGGTTTGTACAGGGTACGTTTTCTTACGACAGCATCCTCAACTTCCCATGGGAGCACTGCTCCCATGAAGGCTCTTGGATCAGGCCTGTGATGAATGCTGAGACAAGTATATGGGGCTGTTTAGAGAGATTAAATGTCTTTCCAGAGGTGTCAGAAAAGCCACCTGAGGAGCCCAGGTCTCCCAGACTCCATGGGAGCTGCTCTGCCTTGTCCCTGCCTGTCCGACAGTCAGCATGGGGGTCCAGCAAATGCCACCTCTGGTCCCTCAACACGCTTTACCCAGCTTTACTTTTGAGCTTGCAGCTGTAGTTCTGGCTGGTAAGGGGAAAATGCTAGTAATAGATCAGGAAGTCTACTTTAATCTTGACTGCCTTACATATAGGCAAATCGGTCTCGTTATAGTATGGTGAAGCTCTCATTGAAATTTATGTGATTTTGGGGGGTGGGTTTTTTATGTGTGTTTGATCTGGATTTGCCCCTAAATCCTGATCTTGTATTTGACTGCCAGGAACTTAATTGCTGGGAGAGTGTGCATTCAGCTGCATTACACAGACTGTGCTGCCATCTGCAGGAGGTGCTGTTACAAAAAGAGAAATCAATTTGTGAGTGGGTTTTGGTTGTTTTTTTTGCAGTCAGACATTTGTTTTCAATATATGCTGTGGTAAAAGCCATAGCAGACACTTGGTGCCATACCAGCAGAGTAAATGGAAGCCTGTCTTCTTTTCCATTCATTTTCAGGTACAGCATCTGTATTTCAGATTATCTGCCTGGCATCCTGCAGTTGATTTTGCAGCTGGGGGGTGGTTGTTGCCACCTTTTTGTTCACAATTTTATTCTTTTTAAATGCTGTAACAGGGAGGGAGGACAGGAAAGAAAAGCTGAAACTTCAATTCTGCTGACAACCGACTGAGAATTTCTTTAAAAGCCAAAGTATTCCAGTGGCAAATGGAAACATCAACTCTTTCCTTCTGAGGAGGGCGTTTTACCAAAATAGAAAAGATGATGTTCAAACATTTTTTTTTCAATAATAAAAAAGCCCAATAAAAGTCAAACGTGTCTTTTTTGATCAGCAGCAAAAAGACAAAGACCAGCCCTTTAAGTCAGATGCTGTAAACTGACCTTTGGAGAAAAAGGAGAGGTTTGAGCGGTTTTCCGCAAATGCTAATGGCCTAGAAAACATGTTTACCCAGGGCTGGGGGAAGGCTGCTGCGCTGCTACCAGCTCAAAATGTCCGGAATGACACTTTCATTCACAGATGTCTTTCGTCTGTGCCTCAGAGGTCCGGGGTCAAAGCAGCACCGGCAGGCAGGTAGGCAGGGGCGAAAGGTTTGATCAGTCTGTGATGGCTCCGCTCGCTCTGCATTTGTCTCTGAGGTATTGCTGCCCGGGGGGGACAGTCGGGCTCTGGTCCTACTCACTTCCTATTATCCATGTGACTTGTCTCCGCCACGCTGGAGTCACTTTGATTTGCCTGATGTACTGCTTGACAAAGCTGGGTGATGGCTGAGAAGTGGATCCAGCTGCTCTGAAAAGCGCACACCTGACATGCCAGTCCTGGTGCGGGCACATCATGGGGAGCATTTTTTAATTCAATGTAATTTATGCATTCTTGCAGTCCTGTGTGTGCCTGGCCTGTCAGCCAGTGCCTAGATGAAGGCTGACAGTTGTCATCCAGGGCCTGAAGGTAGCCTCACATAATGACACATTAGACATACTAATGATGTTTTCTTCTGGCATAATGTTTTCTTCTCAACTTTCCTCTCTCCTCTCCCCCTCCTCCCTCTCTCCCTCCCTCCCTCCCGACTACAGGGATGCTCAGGACACAAACACGCCAAGGAGACTGCGTCTGCAGAGAATGTGGAAAATACTTTACCCAACCCAGTCACCTCAGGACTCATCAGAGGTCCCACGCAGGTACCTTTTCACGCTTGCTCTTGCTTTCTGCCTTTCCTGCTCGCCTGCTTTGGGATCCAGCTAACAAAATGCCAAGAATTACGTCTCACGTACCATGTTAACCTAAGTAATTCCAGCACCTAAATCTAATAGACAGGTTTTTTATTTTTACGACTATTGCTCTTGTTCTCTGGATATTGCTCACCTGATCCCCGCCCAAACTCCATAAAATTGCAATGCATTTAAGATAAGTCTGTTTGCAAATGTTTTATTTTAATTAGAGAGTAGGGTACTCAGAAATGAATATGCTAATGAATTCTGTTGCCACCAGCACAAATTGAAATCAAAGTACCCCTTTCAGCACAACATAAGGCTTTGTTTTGCCTCATCGTTGCTGTTGACAGGAACATTTTTGCAGGAAACGAGATTTTTCCACAGACCGGTCAGCCCTAAATTGGGAAATCCCTACCAGCCATTTTTAACCTGGCACAGTCTGCGGTGGAGGCTGTATGAGGCTGAAGCCAGCGGTGCCAGGAGACCTCCAGAGCATTGCACGAGACAGTGAGACTAGCAGGTTCCTCCTGAAAAGTGTGAATGATGCATACATAAGCCAGTCTGATGCAAAATGACAGAGGCCAAATGGTAAGTAATGCAAGAAGAAGGTCCCTTTACACATACACTGATAATTAATGTTGTCAGTGATTGCTTTCTTCAGCGCCGAAGTCTGAATTAAAAAGGGCAGTGGCCCTAGGCTGCCATTAGCACACTCTCTTACAGTAAGTGTTACGGTAAATTGGTATTTTCCGGCCACAGGCTAGTAGCTGGTGTCTTTTTTTGAACGTGGTTAATCTGTAATGGTCTCAAATAATGTACACACACTAACGAAGCTTGAATGTTCATCTGTTAACAAGCCCCCTTGTTCCCACAGTGGTATTTGAGTCTAATGGACTCCGAGGTACTGAAGTTCACACCACCTCCGCAGATGCCCCAAAACAAGTATGTTTTACAATTAATTGGATGTTTGGTTTTTAATGTGGTAGCTGGGAAAAAGTAGCAGTGATACTCATCACTAAAGCACTGACTGTTTTATAACATGTATAAATAATAACCATGTTGCTTGATTTTTAGCTCTTAAATTTTTTAAGCGTTTTATCAAAGTCTGTTATATAGAGAGTCAGTTAATTGTAGAGCAGGTAGTTAGTGTTTAAATAAACATGTTACCAGCTTTCTGGGGAGTGGATGGGATTGGTAACTCTGTAATGCACAGTGATATGTAAGAGTGAGATGGTACATAAAGAATTCCTAGAAAGAATTTGCTTTTACAACTCACACATTTTCTGCTGCAACAATACAATTAATTCTTAGTCTGTATTTTTCTGGAAAGTATTCATACCCTGATATCCAGTATCTGGCCTCTGAGAGGCTCTCATCTTCCAGTTTCTGTGAACCCTGCGTGGAGGTGTGCTTTCCTGTTTCTAGTACACAGATTCCCGTCTTAACAAACACTTCTCAGTGCTCTGAATTATACATGACAAAGCTGTTACATAGAAAACCGTTAACATGAATTTGATTTGTGTACCTTACATCTTTGGAGACCAGTGTCATAACCTGGACCTTCCCTTACCATCTTCCAGCTTGGCAGGTGGGTTTCAGGACACACCTCCTCATGGGCAGTTTTGTTTCGTTGTGGAACTGCCTGCAGCATCACTCACTTTTCCTTTCATCCACATTTTTAGTTTAATTTTGACTACAGCGCTTTTCCTGTCCTTCTGTTTCTTACTAAACGATTGCAGATGCTTTCAGCCTTGCTTAGAGGAAGCATCTCCATGCTAGTCCAGCCTTTATGAAGTTTAGGAGTTGGTTTCTACTTGCTCAGTAAACATCCTCAGTGGGCACCACCACATCACATGGTTCATATGCTGCAACCTTCAGTGGAGACTTAGCAACTCCTCCTTTGCGTTTGTGTCTTTCTGGCCCAAAGGCTACGTGGGGAACCCAGCCACTGCCACAGGAGCATCGTGAGTTGCTGCCAGGCCATAGGAGTGGCCAACAGCTCTCCTCCTAAAGTTTTCAAGATAGCATAGCACTTCAGTAGTTGCAGGCAGCATCTGCTTTGCTTCTGTGGGACAGTAGCAGCAAAGTTATGCTGTAGTTGGACAAGTAGGTGGAAATGTGCTCCTTACGATGCTTATCTGATAAAAAGGTGCAAGGACATACCTCTCAGCAGAAGTATGTGACGGAGTGGAACACTGCAGCTCTGCAAACCACCTCAATTAGTCTTTGGTTCTCATTGGTTTAGTAAGGTAGATTTAGTAAACCTAGAGCATCTTTAAAGTGCTCATGGTTTTATCTCATGTGTAGTTGAGATCAGATTCTGAAGGCATCTGGGCTTTTTTCCTCTAAAAGACAATGTAAGGACAAAGCTGGAAATACATTTCCAAAAAATTCTGAAATGGCCGTATCTATCCAAAAAGAGATGTGGCAGCTCAGTTCACATCTGGACCCCTTGTAATTCAGGTTATATTACTGCATAATAAATTTACTCATAATCTTGTCTCTGTAAACTACTGCCACACCAGAATTTATTGACTAACTTCTTCCACGGCAAATGTAGTTAGCTCTCGCAGTCCCAGTCCGTGTCAATCTGTCTTCAAAGTATTTGATTAAATTACAGCGTCTCTCAGTGCAGCAGAATGCTTGGTAGGGGTTGGTTCATGAATCACTTTGTCTCTTGCCAGTTGGTGTTTCTTCTGCAGAAGCTGTGGTATGATCCAGGAGATAGTTCCCTTTCTTTTGTCTTGTTTGCTCCTCGGGATCAGCCTTTGTCTCAGTTTGTCTGTGTGGGTTAGGATTATTCAGGTGTCTGCCGTTCTGCTTTTTCCCACTGCAAGCAGGCTTTGTGCTCGCACAGAAGACTCCACCTTGCACAGTCCCTGGGCATCAGGGAGGGAGTGAGCTCATTTCTACCTGCAGCTGTAGGGGCCTCTAGAAACACAGAAATGAGCTCGCGCTGAGAATGATGCCTCCAGCATTCTGCTAACATTATGATTTCCCACTTTAAACATTGTCACTCTGTGTCTTCATTTCATTTCTTAATTGGGGACAAATCTGTTCATGAGAATTTACGGTGTAAAGTCAGTTCAAGTTACAGAAGTGCCATGCATATGCTCCGAGCAAGAAACAATACTTACCATGTACAGCAGGTTGAGAATGAAAGGTGGGGGTTTTTTTTCTATGTTAAGTGGAAGTGATTCACTTTACATAATGTTTCCTTCTCACAGGTAAAATATCTTCCCCTGAGTAGTCTGCTAAAGAGTAAAAATATTAACATTAGTATTTCACAGTTCCCCCATTCCCTTCAGTAGTCAACCAGAAGATCATCTCTAAAGGTTTTCCTTTATGAAAGGATGCTGAGTAGGGTTTTTAAAATCCCCCAGCATAGTATGTTAGAGCAGTTCTACATTATATTGCAGTTTTCTCACCTGATAATTCTAATTCCACATGTTAAAAATAGGGTCTACAGCCAGGCTTTTTAAAAAATGAGACAGCTAAATCTGTATTTAGGTGTCCAAATAGAAAAGCTACTTTAGGGTAATGAGGCATTGACAGGAGATTCAGATGTTCAGCATCACTGAAAAGTAAGCCACCTATAGGGGTGTATAAAGAAGACCATACACACCCAGTTTTGATAATACTAGCACTGCGCTGTGTTTCATGCTTTGTCATCAGCACCAATGAAACATAAACAAAATGTAGAAAGTAAGATGTTCATCTCCTTCATGACATTATTTACTATGGTTTCTACTTCTACCTGAATGACCATTTTTACTTCAAAGGAATTTTCCATTAACTCTGGAATATTTCCTACTCTTTTTTGTCTAAAGGACAACAAATGCTCATTATATACATCAAGTCAATACAATCTGTGCAAAGTCATGTAGATTCTCTTGAAATGCTGCCATATTAAACATACTGAATATTCTGAATATTTTTATAAATGCTAAAATCCCAATATATCCATAATTAAGCTTGCTTAACACAATGAATATGTATCTTAATTTGGAATACACTATGCAGCATCCAAAGACCTGATTTAGTAGGCATGAATTCCGGGAGCGCACTCCAATTGCTTATACATGGCAAGACAAAAGCTGGCTCCCCCTCAGAAGAGTCCTTGCAACTGCGCGTATCTTGGCGCTGCTGCGGCTCTCAAAGCAGAGCTCTCCTAAAGCATGGGGTCACTTTAGAGGCACTGCCTGATGCAGCCAGAAGCCCAATTCTTAAGTGCATTCAGTGGCAGAGGAGTCAGTCCCTAGCCTGCTTTTCCAAAATGGTGACAGCAGGGGTATCAGTTTCTGATACGTATGCCTTGTGTTTAACTTCTCATGTTGCATTTTTAAAAAACATATTAAAACTTGGCCAGCTTGAGGAATATAGTTTATTCTCTCTTAGTGCTGTGTCAAGAAGTATGCTCTAAAAAATTTCAAGAGATAAGTAATTGGGTGGCATGATTTACTGGTTAGCCATGAGGAAGAGTTGTCTAATTGAGAGTATATGTATAGGTGAAACATATTTGCAGTGCTGGAGTCAGAGGCACCAAGTTCTCTGCCTTTTGAGTGAGTGAAATGAGCAATATCCCCAAAACTCCAACCTTTGACTTCTCTGAAAAAGCAGCCTTTTACCCACAGACAATTAAAAGCTACAGCCCAGAAAAAAGTGCTTTTGGTATAATGGATATCCCTGGCTGAAGCTTTTCAAGTGGCAGAAGGCATAGAGGGTCTTTGTCCCACCGTTCTTGGGCCTCAATCACTGAAGAGAGGTGCAGGAGTAGATCACCTTCAGTAAGGAGTCCATAAACCTTAATTTTCTCCACTATTTTGAAATATCTCTTGTAGTGTTTCAATACTTGACATAGAATAAATGTGAATAATCAGAATTTGGAGGTTAGACAGGCTGGCATGAACCATCAAGAAAACAATATATAGATTGCAAAGAGGCTTGGGGGAAAGGCTGGGGGCATCTCTTACTGCTAGTCTTTTTATAGACCAGCTATAGTGCAGCCCTTGCTTGTCCTAAAGCAACGTTGGAGAGAAGGAGAGGAGCAAAAAAACCCCCAAAGAGATTAAAAAGTTACTAAAACCATTGGTTTCTGGGTTTGGTTGGCATTTCTTCTTTGCATTTGAAATTTTAGCACTGTCTGTTAAAGTTCTATTTATGACATTTGTTCATATGAAATGTCTTGCCCCAGTTCCTTGCAGAGTTTCTTCTAAAGATCATGATTAATAGTTCAGTCCTCATTATTGCAAATGTTATTTTTAAACAGTTATTCTGAGAACAAGAATTCCATTAATCAAAATAATAGATAATGAACAAATAAATGGCAACCTAATTTGTCTCGTTCATACATATGGAGATTATAATGCAAACAATCAAGGAATCATGGAGGCTGCTGTACCAGCATCTGAGTAATATGCATGTACTGTATGTCCGCTAGTTTGTGTGCATTACAGACAGGGTTAGCAGCTGTAGTTCTTGTCCCAACACTTTCCCCTTGCCAGCAAACTAGAGAGGTATCTGTGCTCCAAACTGATCATTGCAGCTTATTTCAATGTCATGCGATCATCTGTCTCCCATGTATTAACATGCACACAAACTGATTTCGTTAACTGTTGAAAAGCCCTAGAAGTTGGTATGAAAGCAGCTTTAGGCGTGGAAGCTGTAGGTTTCATTTATGGAAAAGCCCTGCATTTTTCCCTTCTAAAACACTGAAAGTGAAGAAGGCCTGCTTTTTGAAATGGTAAATTTTTCACACTTCAGGAAAAATTCAGTCCAGTTACATATCAGCTGATTCCAAACCTGAGCTGGCCCACTAAGTTGCTTTAAACCCACATGCTGAGCAGTAGCTGTTGATCTTGTGGAAGACATGGGTTTGGTTCCCCTTTGGATGGGTATGAGGGTGGACCTTCCTCTACACCTTGGGATGATGTGAATACAAGGGGTGAGCCACTGGGTAGGTTTTGGCATGGCTGTGCATTGGAGGGGTCCGGTTACCCACCCACCCGCTGGCCCTGGCCCCTCTGTATGTCCCTGACACTTGAGATGAGGATGGATGAGCCTTTTCACCGGTCCCCAGTGCTCTGTGGTCCATGGGCAGGTCGTGCCTGGACCTTCAGGGCATGCCTCCACCACCCAGCACCCCACAGAGTATTCATCCCCAAAAGGCGCACCTAATTCTACCCTTCTTTTCCAGTTCTTACCCAGGGGAACTGGGGCGAGGTACCTGCCATCCCCTCCATCCCTCCCTCTACCCTCCCTCTCTCCTCCCAGAGGTCAACGAAACCCTGCTGCACTCCCCGGTGTAGGTAGAGCCAGTTCGATAGGAGGCGTTTTAATGATGAATGCCTCCTCCTGGAATTGTGGCTCTGTCTCTTGGGTGTGATGCAGCTGCGCAAAAATGTAAAGCATCTTTCTTGGTTTACTGCAGGAAATTCAGCATCCAACTAAGGAAGTTTTATCACATCTCTCGTTCAGTTACTGTTTCCTACATTTCAAATATACGGCGGTCTGTACAGCAGCTTTTTTTTTCTTTAATTTTGTTGCAAATCTTTCCGACTTAAACCAAACTTTGACTGGTAAATGTCATGAATCTCGGGCCAGGTTTAATTAGGAATTTTCTAAATCTATTAACAAAAGAGATGCACTTAATACATTATGTCAACCAGAGCTGGGCTTTCTTTAGCTATTTCGAGGGCTGCCATAGGCACAGCTTGAAACTTGCTTGGATTTTATATGGGTGCCGTATTTTATGTTGCATTAATTTAAAATGGTCTGTTTCACTTCATCAAGACTTTAGCTTAAGGATAATGCATTTATGTAAGATTAATCTTGCCATGTTGTTTTAGGATCAGGATTGTAAACTGCATTGTTCCGACAGTGATGTTCTAAATGTCATTTTAAAGCTTTTCTTGGGAGCTTCAGGCTCCCACTTATTCATGATGTTATCTTTAATTTCACTTGATTTTAGAATATCCCTGCTATTTTTTTTCAACATGGTAATTATTCATGAAAATTGGCTCAAAAAATAAAAGGAAGATGACAAGGGGGGGGTGAAAAAAAGCTGCCTTAGCATTTGACAGACCTGCACAAGAATTCAGGGGTTTTTTTTCTTTTAGCTGCCTCTGTGACCTCAAACTTCAGCCTTTTTAAAAATGCTGATCTTAGTTACGAATCCCTTTCGGCTAGCTCTAAATTCTGCTTTTTGGAGGCCTCTTTTCCCTCTCCTTGTTCTCAGCCTTCTCTGAACTGCTCCGTCAGATGCCATTACTTGCTCTTCGATATGGGCCTGACACACTTGGTCCTGCTGGAGATAATTAAAAAAAACCACCCCAAAATCTTCCAATGTGGCAGGCCAAAATGAACCTACGTGATGCTGATAAAGGGTAACGAACACCAGCAGAGCTTGCTGGAGGGTTGCGCGTGGGAGCAGAGGCGAGAGTGAGCTCTTTCCCCTGTGTCATCCTTCTTGCAGGGGAGAGACCACGGCGGTGCAGAGGTGGCCCACACACTGCCCCTCCGGAAGGGAACCTAGATCCCCAGCGGAGGAGCCCCCAGCGCCAGCGGCCCCCACCCCAACGGGCAGCCCCCCGTGCAGCCGCCTCGCGCCCCTGCAGAGCCGCTTCCCTGCCAGCCATCACCTCGCCTGGAGCCGCTGCGTGAGACTGCAACCGGCGCTGCGAGGAGGGGGGTGCCTCTGCGCCGTTAATCATTTTAAAATAAATGAAGATGCTACACAAGATATATATAAATTGACGTACTAATCAGTCCCATGGTTCCTTATTTCCTTTATAATAAACAGTGGAGTTGGCAAGCACTGTGGCAGCACAAGGCATCTATATTAATCAAGAGAAGTTTGAGACACTGGAAAAATTAAACTTTATGTGATTTGGACAGCATGAAGAAGTTAAGCACTGTAACAAAAACCTCCCTGATGCTCACAATGACTATTTGATACATTTGAAAAACAGCAGTGGATTCGAGGGCTGGAGAAGTATTAATTAATGAAACTGCCACTGCCTGTCACGCTGAAAAGCAAATTTAAAAAAAAAAAAAAAGAGAGAGGAAGAAGTGGGGGGTGCAGGGAAAAGGTGGCATTCGGTGCTGAGAAAGCATGCTTGATGAAGGATTAAAGGGACTAAAGAGAAAGACCGTCATTCTGCAATGGTTTGTTTCATTACAGTTTGGGGACCACTTGCATTTCTAGTGCTCTTGCTCTTGACTGTGCACCATTAATAGTATGTGAATATGGAAATTGAAACACTTCCAGAGAAAAGCTTCTATTCGGCTTTGGAAAAGAAAAGCTAGTCGAACACTAAGAAAAAAAAAAAACAGGCTTCTGTGTTTCACTCTCAGGACCTTTTTTTGTAACAGGGCTACTTTCTTCGACCTGATCACAAAGGAAGTCTCCATGTTTTAAAAAAAAAAGAAAAGAAAAGAAATAATAAAATAAAACGCTTAGGTGTCGTAACACCGCTGACCTGTCTGTTTAGAGAAGAAAAGGTGTCACTGGACAAGTTTGGGCAGCCTGGGGCCCGTAAGGTACTCTCTGCTCCTGCGTTTGG
>NW_010205399.1:9639-23077 GCF_000695765.1 Mesitornis unicolor | reverse complement strand
CAGCAGAGCAGCTACCGCTCCTCCCTGGGCCCAACGATGTTTTGCAAAGACAAGCAACTTCTTTTGTGGTGGCAGGTTAATGTTCATATAAATGTGTCATGTCTTGTACTTGGTGATCACTGGTGGTGTTAGGAAAAAAAAAGAAAAAAAAAAAGCTTTATATACCTCTTCTACAGTAACTCTTTAACTGCAAGTTTTCAAGGTGGGGTTGTGGCACATAACAGGTTGTTAAACCATGCAGTGTAAGCAATTAAAATGTATTCCACAGATATAAATATTTTCTTTTCTTATTGCTGTGACACTATGTGTGATGGTAATATTTCTGAGAGTTTCAGATTTTGCACATATAATTTTATGCATTATCAAAAGTTACTGCTGCCTGGAAAGAAAATGTTCTGTGAAAATTTTTGCAAAAGCTTTACTAGTTTTTTTTAAATTGTAACATTTTGTAAAGGCAGGAAATGGATTTAAAAAAGCCCCTAGCATGCTAAATATATTTTTCAAAAAAGCAATAATTTTACATGTACAGAAATGATGCTAACCTTTAATACAGGTGAGAGCAACAGTTTACTTAAAACAATAATGGAATAGTGCTGTTTTTGTAGAAATGGGTTTCTGACACAACGATTTGTTTAAAAAAAAAACAACAACAAAAAGCAGAAAAAAACTTTAAGCGTGATCTTTCTGTTCTAACAGTTTTGGTGGGCGGGGGGGTTGCTTTTTTTAAAAAAAACCTAGTCAGTAATTGGTTCTGGATACTACTTGTTACTTGTTTAAAATTACTTGACAGTTTTTGTTACTTCGCAACACTTGCAACAATGCAAATTAACTTTCTTATGTATTTTTTTAAAACTAGTTTTTCCTTACGCTGTTACACCAGATGTATACCAGAATTCTCTGTAAGTCTCGGTGTAGTTAGGAATGTCTGTGCAAATACTTATAAGTGACTGTAATTAACCGTTCTGTGAAGTTGTTTTGAGGGAGGTCGCATAGACACATTCCATTGTACACCAAAAAAAAAAAAGGAGAAAAAATGAAATATTTTGCTGTGTTGCTTAATGATTATCATTTTGGGTTTGCACTAGCTTTCTTGGGTTTGTTTTGTTTGGGAGTTTTTGTTTGTTTGTTTCGCTTCTGTTTTGTTGCTTTTCTGAGTCATATTTTCCATGAGTGAAAGTAATGCAGTTCAGAAATGCATGAAAAGCTAGTTGCGTAGCCTATTTGTTTGTGGTTTAGTTATTAAAAACTTCTGTACCCAAAATGGCACAAAAGTGTAGTGTACATTTGTAATTTCTCTGGTTTTTTTATTGATTTTATTTTTTTTTTCAAGCTGATCTAGAAAATCTGAGTTAATATTTAGAGCCTAAAGCTTCTTTTCTGGACCTTTTCTTCCAGAATCTCTGACAGAGAAGCTAGTGCTGTCACTGCCATTGCCAGGGTACTAATCAGCAAAGTTTACAATCATAATTTAGCTCCATGAAGACCAACAGTAGAGGAAATCAGTTTAAATGATTATATGCTGTGTATAGCACAGAAATGAGATTTTCACTTAATTAAACAAGAAATAAGAGTGGGTGGGGGAAAGCCGACCTTAAAGACCATCTGTTTTCAGAAGCGAGTCCCACAATTCCTTTTTTCTTCTTTATCATTGTATTGTATTGATTTGTTATTTTAGTTAGGCCATAGTATTTAAAATGAGTTGTGTTCCTTATTTATTTAGTCAATGGGCTTTGATCAGCTCTCTTAAGCAACGTGATAACTTTTTTTGGCATGACACGCTCCTGTAAAGCCCTTTTATGACTGTTACAGGGACTTTCTACTACCTCTACCAATCTACTGTTTCTTCTTCTTAACAGGTTTTTATGGTGTTGCAAGTCTAATGTAACTTAGACAATAAAGGGTTTGATTATCTACGCTGCAGATTCTTGGTGTATCTGCCATCTCTCTCTCTCTCTCCCTCTCTCTGGTTTTTGTGCGGTTTATTATAGCTAAGGTGCAGAAGACCTTTTTTTATTCAAGCTAAAGTGAAAGAAAAGACCTTCCTTGCCAGAGTTTTTTCGTATCCTGAATGTTGTGCACTGACCAAAAGTCGAACATGGAGAAGCACGGAGCTAATCAGCTGCTACGTTGCCATCAGGCTGCTTGCATCCTTGAAATTCCTTCTGTCAGAAATGCTATGAATACATCGGTACCTACTGCAAAATGGAAAGCAAATTAGAAAGCCAAAACAGTTTTAAGTTTTGTATTACAAAACCACTTAAAGTCCTCAGTGAGAAGCCTTAGCGTGAATTGCCTCACCCACCTTATGGAAGACACTGCTTATATGAAACAACTAGTTAAGAAAATTATCCATTGCAAAATAGCATCTTCTTGGTGGGAAAAAGTCTTCTGCTATTAACTGTCAGATAAAAATCTGTCACTGGAAGGGTTTCCAGGGGTTGACAGCATGCACATTTTGTTGTAAACCCTGCAAGTGTGTTGCTGCTTTCTAGTGCTTTGGGGTGCTGCATGCTGTGGAGCGCATGTTATGTTGGACATGTCAGAGCATGCATGACATTTTGGGCTATGTTATAGAACTCTGTCGTTCTAGTGTGAGTGCATCCCCCTGTTCTTGTGCTCAAAGGGTTTGTGACCAGGTCTGCGTTTGGTTTTGTTGTCCTTCCTTGCTGTACTCCTGTGCTGAGCTACTTAAAGCTCCAACAGGAGTGCTGGAATTCATTGACACATTTGGGGATTTCTCCTTGAAAACCCAATCTGTCACGAGAAGACCTGGAACAAAGCAAGAGGTAACTTCTTTGGCAGGTTCCTACTACATAAAATTCATTGGGTCAAGAGTAGGAAAGATTGCATTTTATGTCAAAGCAAATCTCCTGCCCCCCATGCAAGCCAGTATTTTTAAGCAAAGTACGGAACTGCAGAGAATCATTTCCCCTCGTGCTCTCTTCTTTCTCTTTTGCCATATTTGACAGCCCCATATTTCAAGCAATCCAGTGTTTGGAGGCAAAGCTCATGTGAATTCACCAGGAGCTTGTAGGTAAGGAGTACCTGCTTGATCCCAATATGTAGAGAGTAACTCAAATGAAATGGAGTAAGATAACATATATATATAAATGCTTTTTGCTTCAGTTTATAAATTTTGGAATTACTGTTTCTGGAGCAGCTAGGGATATAAAACAGTGGAAGATCACTGAGAGCATAGACATAGTCCCCTATTAACTGCTTCATGTGGGGTTGCATGTATACTGGCATTCTAGAGAGGGTCTTTAACCATCTGTTGACAGCATTGGCTGTCTCAAGGTAGTCAGTAGCTGTTATGAATTTATTTCTGCCTATATGTTTTTATTCAGGTTCATCAGGGCTGCTTTTGGGACTATGGAAAAAAAACTAAACCCTGACCCTAAACCTCAGAAGAAATTGCCTTTCGTTCAAGGCTGGTGGACAAAGAGCAAATTGTAGATGGAGAAAAAAAATTGTATGTGTTGGGTATAAGCATGTATCACTTGTTACTACTTAAAATGAAGGACGCTTTTGCTATTGAGAGAGAAAAGGATGTGTTTGGAGTAGGAGGCAAACACAGAACGGGATTGTTTTGTTGTGGCTTGGGTAAAGGGATCAAGAGCATTAATGTGACCCAGCTCTGTGGGTTTGAATACTGAGGTGGATGTTGCCTATAGGGCCATAAGAAAAAGATGGAGAAAGCTTGTGAAAGATGAGTGAGAGGCTAAGTTTTGACTCTCTGAAATTCAAGTAAGTAGATGGAGAAAGGCCAAAGCTGAGGACAGGACCAAGCAGAAGCCAGGAGCAGAGCGAGGGGTTTAGAGGAGAATCACTCAAGAGTGACAAGGTTTCCAAAAAGGGCAAAGTTAACAGTGTGGGAGATCAAAAGGTTGTGGAGATGGAGCAGAAACTCTGAAACCCAACCAGAAGAGGTCTGTGCCCATTGCAAAGGGCTTCTGTTTGGATGAAAGGGAGGAGGGATATGTAGGTAGCTTCTGGGGAGACAGATTGGAAACTTCAGCAAATAAGCACATAATTTAAACTCTGCAAATCATCTTATTCTGCAAAAATGTCCTTTTGTGGCATGAGCGTGAATGATGTTCTGACAGAAAATAAGGGAATGCCTTTTTGGATCTTTGCTCTCGTGACTGATGGGTGAAGCAGAGTTAGAGCTATGATTATGAGTAGTTGAGGGTGGACTGAAGGGTCTCTCCAATACCCAAGGGGTTTTGAAAAGCACATTGCTCTTTTCGAGAAACAAGTGGACTCTTGATTAGCCCCAAGCAGAAGGGAGAAAAAAACCAAACCAACCAAGGCGGGCAAGAAGGCATAGCGTTTTAAGCAGCTGCTGAACTGGAGCAATCCTTTGAGGCTCTGCTGTTCAGATAGCATTCTCTAATACAGAATATTTTAAGATGCCCCGTAGTATGTTGGATAAAAGAGCTGGGCATGCTCAAAGCTATTAAGAAAAAATATCCAGTATTAAAATGGCTTCAGACACTTTGCTATCTCCTTTGTGAAATCTTTTGTATCTCAAATTTAAGTTGTGCTTCCTGTAAGATGGGTACAGGTGGCTTGGTTTGTTTGTTCCTGTGTCATCAGTGTTACCTCCAAAGGTGAGTTACTTGTCAAGAGTTTAGAAAATGTGAGGTACCCATGTTCTTTTTCTGTAAGTGAAATCTCTCTGTGTCATCTTTCATCATCATCAACCCAAGTACCAGAGGAATCTTAGAAGATTTTTTCTAAGCAGAGAAAAATGATTTCTTTATCTTCTAAATATTAGTTGTTCTGGTATGACATCGAATAAAAGGGACACTGGCCCTCCAGTTCATCTTACTCCCAGAATTCAACTTACCTTTCTGGGATAGGGTAGTGGTGTGCCTTGCCTGGGACAATCAAAGAGCCAGTAGTGGTTTTGGAGACCTACGTCTTGCCACAGAGTGCTGGAGCAGTGCTCTAATAATCATGTTTCTGCTAGGGATCTCCCTTGGCCAAGGTAGGTTGTGATCTGAACCATTTCTTACTTTTACCACGAGTTTTCACGAGAGTTGTGCTGGTGCTGAAGGGACATCATGGGTTGGCTCACCCATGGGGGACCATGGATGCAGAAGGTAACCACTTTGCTGGTTGCTGCTTTCCCAGACTTCATTTGTTCTCCTTCTGCAGAGAGCACAGGTGGTTGGTTGTGCCATGGAGAAGGTGACATCTCCAGAGCAGTGGTGGGAACAGGCAGCTGGGAAAAGTTTGTTGGCAAGAAGTCCATATCGGGCTTGCTGAGACTCCTCTCCCCTCTGCTGGGGTTTCCTCCCCACCTCTCCTGTCAAATGGCAAATAAATTTTTTTGTGGCCATGTTCCCAATAACGTGCAAAAGCCTGCTGTGGATATGGGAATTATGGTTTTTCCCAAATTATTTTCTTTTCAAGTATTGGCAGAGTAGAGAGCATTCCTGGGCTGCATGGTTACAGAGCCAGTCTGGAGGATGCCTAGTGCAGATGTGAAAAGCGCATTTTATATCTGTAGGAACGATAGATCTACTAGCAGGCTCTAGGGACTCTGGTAGTGGAAATCTGCTAACTAGAAGGTGGAATTATGTGGAAATTTGCTCAGGTGCTCAGTCCCTGGTTGCTCACCATCTCTGCCTTGAGAGGGCAAGGCTGCCTGGTGCCAATGGAAAGGCTCATTGCAACTCTGTGTTCAGCCTCTGCAAGTAAGGGCTCCCTAATCTTTGGTCAGGGGTCACTTATGGGGAGAAGTAATCTGCAAGAAGCCTCTATGAACTTCCTGAGCCAGGTTGACTGCAGCACTAGAGTTAAATCCAAGCAGACTCAAGTGAAATTCCAGTGAATTCACCGTTTATCACTGCCAAAGATAATCTGATGGGTGATTTTGTAGATCTGTTTCTTTGCTCAGTGTTGTACGCGATGTTTGACAAAGCAGTTTGCCAGTTGCAGAGATGAGGGTGGGAGGCAGGACAGGTAAGTGAGCAAATGTCAGAAGTGACACAGGCTTTCCGCTTGCTGTTAGAGAGGCTGATCTACTTCAGAGCACACTGCTTACAGGTTACTCCATTTCCTACACTACCCCTGAAAGTTTTAGCGCTTTCAGGGTTAGAAACATCTAAGGAATTCCCTGCAAACTTACTTAAGTGATTTTTATTTTGTCTTCTCTGACAGCACACGATGTGAGAAATTACATGGCCTTTAAGGTGGGGCAAACAGAAGGGGAATAGTCCAAGCAGCAGCAGTGTTGCTGTCCTGAACTGCTACTTTTTCAGAGCATGGCATTAAATTATTTGGTAACTGAGTTTTTTTTCCTTTGCATTGGTTCTGTTAAGTAAACAGTGACTTTAAAATGAGGCACAGCTGGATACACCACTAAACCCACTGGAATTTTGCTTCTCAAGTTGTATTTTTTGAGCATTTTGTAGAAAATTAGTCTTTGAGAGTTCTTAAAAAAGGAAAAACAAGCTCCTATGTTTAGAGAAATTATTTTGGTTGTAGCCAGAATTACAGTTCTTCAGGAATTCGAACTTGCAAGAAACAGGGGAGCGCTGAGGTGGCATGGGAAGAAGCACTAAGGCTAGATGTTGACTTGGCCATGTTATTACTGAGGCTGGTTTGTAGCACAAGTGCCTTGTAGGGCCTTCTCTGATCACTTTTCATGCTACTTCAGGCAAAATAATTTTCTTTGTAAGATTATAATTTCTTGTATTATATAAAGGCCTCTTAGGTAGGTGTCAGTGCTGTGCGCAGTATTGTAAGAGACACATCCTGATGCAAAAGCTGCACATGGGTTGCCACACAGAAGTGACTTGGAGCTGGGCTTGAGGACAAATTCACCCTCTGTCCACCTCACTTAACCTGCTCGAGTGCCTTTAAGCTGCCTGTGAAGCAAACTGGTTGCTGCTTTGAGAGGTGAGGTGCAACGCAGAGGGGACACACAAAGTGCCATGGAGACGAGCTGCCCTGGCATTTTTGGTTTCAGTAAATCATCTGCCCTGACCTTCTGCTTCTACTGCCACCAAGGTATGAAACAAATTATGGTGGCTGGGTGGTGGACACTGCTTCCCACAAGGGCAGGTGGGGTCTCTAGGCAGTCTGGCTTCAGACTGAGCCCAGGCTGCCCCGCAGGGCAAGTTGGATGTGAAAGAGCAGGATTTCACAGTTCAGGTAAATGCATAGGCATGTTGGAAAGCTATGGGGACCCTCACCCCACAACTCCTTGCATTGTATGGCATGCTGAGCCACAGACAGCAAGGACTGCGTAAAGGACGTGGTAAGAATCTCTCTGCTGGGCTGGTACAAAGGAGGAGTAGCTGCTCACTACCCTACAGACATCTGTAAGGAAAGGTGTTCTGTCCTTTTTGTGCTTCAAAAAGATACTCTAACAAGAGGACATCAAGCTGAGGGTCTGTGGAGGCACCAGAACTTGACAGTCCTCAACTGCCCAGGTAATGATGTGGAAAGTTTGATCCTTTGCTGTTTCCAGAGGGTCTTTAATTGCTGTTTTTAATTATTTGGCCTATCTGTAAGTCCATGTCATATATGTACCATTGGAAGGATGCCAGCTATTTCTGAGAAGAGACTGAAAGCCTTTGGAGTTCTCTCCTTCCTTCTCCAACATGGAAAAAGGGCAAATTCTCTTCTCCTCCCTACCCACATGTATTTGAAGCAACTGCATTAACATCAGTGGGATTTTTGCATAGTTGCATGGCTGACTTTGAAACAAACTTGACCTCCAGTCCATGATGCACAGAAACTTGATATATGCCTATGGTCCTGCTCCCTACACACATCTGGGGAAACTGTGACACCAGTCCTAAAGCCAAGCTTTAGTTAACTTGAGAAATTAGCATGAAGCTGATGTCATACATTAGCTTAATGTTTTAACTGAAGTTTATTCTTTTGGCAAGAAAACCATCTTTAAAAAAAAAACCAACCAAACCAACCTCCCCCCCCCGCCAAACCCCTAACAACTTGCGATGAAGTAGTCTCAGAAGATGGAGGTAAACAGGTGTAGTTGTTCCAGTGAATCAATTGTGAAGAAGCAATGAAAATGATACTTAATATACTTTAAAAGATTTGGCTTTAGTATGGAAATGATACAAGTTGAAGTGAAAGCAATACTATCTACGTGGGAAAGTGGCATTGAAATATTCTTTCTTTCTGCCGTCATCAATAAGAGAGGCTTGAATTATGCATTAGCAAGCTATAGAGTTATGGAAGATAATACAGCAAGGTTATGAACCCAGAACAAAAGGAGGGGAAACTAGGTTCAACTCGGTAATATATCACTTGGAACATATATAAATGGTTATAATGCTTTGCAGATTATAAAGACAGTAGTCACATATTTAAATGAGAGCAGAGCCATTGCTTTAAGATTTTCTTCAAATATTAATTTGGGCATTGTAATTAGTTCTTCTTGGCAAGCCTTGCAGTGTTCAGTATGTTTAGAGCTTTGTGGAATATTCTAGAAAATTACTCTTAAGTAGATGTACTTGAGGTGTAGGATTTTACACAGATATCAATTTGTATTCGCATAAATGAAATTTTGAATTGCTGGCTGTGAATAATCATCTCTTGAAATGGGAGAAATCTTTGGACAGAGATGGCCAAAGCAATACTAATTCTAAATACCAAATGTTTGGAGGAGAAACCATAATCAAAGAATTATTCACAGCATTTTTTTTTATATATAATATGCTTTGCTCCCTAAATTGGCAAAGAAGAAAGCAAAATTCATTGGCTAATCAATTTGTTATCTGCTGGCACTCATGAAATGGTGCATTTCTGCAAAGCCTTTCCCTTGAGTGATGTCCAGCTGCTGCAACCCACTGGCTCTCCTGATCTTGGCATCCACCCGTGCCTGTGCAGGAGACTTGTCTGCAGCAGCAGGGGAAACGGAGAAGCCCACACTTCAGCCTGACCTCAGCAGCCCTAGATTTTTTCATTACATTGCTTGTTACACATACAGGAGGCACACTATTTCCAGGTCTTTTTTGTTTGGAGCTAGAGCGCTTGCTTTCCACATCCTGAAGAAGGAGTGGCACCAGGCAGGGGGACATACAGGGACACAGAGCACCACCATCAAAACATCGCATATCCCAGTGATCAGCGGGAGAATTCAACTGGTGCTTCTCTGGGCCCAGGGTCACAGTATGGCCTTGAGTGTTTCTGTGATGTGGGCTCTGAGGCCCTCGGCTGCCCACCATGAGTGGCTTGGGCAGATGTCAGAGCTGGGTCTGCACAAGACCTTCTACTCCCCTACATGGAGCAGATTCGCTTTGCAGTCAATGCAGAATGGGGAGGCTGCTGTATGCCTATGGAGATGCAGCTTTTCCCTTTCTAGCTCAGATTTGGAGACAATTTGGAGCCCATCTCCCTCGGTCCTCCATGCTGGGCTACGGCCACCTCCATCCCTCACTTCACAGCTGCCCACAGGCATGGCCACCTCCTGCTCCAAGAAGTGTAAGGTTGTCTGCCCTCTTGCGATATAGGGAAAAATGATGGGGTTTTTTTCTGTCTTCCTAAAAATGTAGCTAAAATTTTAGTATTTTTTTTTTAAATATGATTTTGGGCAGAGATCACGTAGAGAAAAAATAACCACAACAGTTTAAGTTTGTTGTTTTGGTTTTTTTTAAAGAGAATTATGGACTTGGAAAACAAGATCTTCCAATGGCTGAAGCTTTTTACTAAATCAATGAGAGACATCTGATGTGCACTCGCAGTTCCCTGAGCTGTATCATTAAACACGTGTAAGTTAACCAACCTCCAGTCTGCTGTTATTTGCTTTTAATCACAGCTGAGGAGCTGCTTAAGAAAACTCTGGGGAAAAGCAAACCGTTTCTTGAAGAGAGAACTAGGGAGTCCAAGGTAAGCATTTACCAGTTGCCAAGAATCTTTAGATCCACTTAGTGTCTCATTATTTGGTGAATAAACCACCTGGCATTGCTTAGAAAAACATCAGTATAATTCCTTTCCAAGACAGATCTAATTGTATAGCAGTGTGTGGCCATTATTTTCTTCCACACCCAATCTGAGACTGGGAGCACATGCCATATAGTTTCATTCTCTTTTGGTTTAAAAAACAATGTCCTTAAAAAATGAATAATTGTAGGTAAATGATAGTATGTTTGGCTACTCACACGAACTGCCTTGCTTAAGAAAGGTGCCAGCTGAACCCTTACAAAAGAAGCAAAAATACACACGCTTGCCCCAGCGTTATTGTGCTCTGCAGTGAATGGTTATGATGAGGAAAACAGAGGAGACTTTGGTTTTGTCCTTTGTGCGGTTACTTTTGTGGCTCATAGAGGAGGTTTCCATCATCTCAAATTAGTCATCAGGAAGCCTCTTACAGACTTTTATGCACAGAATCATGAAGATTGTGGCTCTTGGTTATGAAAAGAGAGATAATCCCTGACATTTGATCATTCTTGCTACCTGCAGATTTTGGAAACTGATTCTGAAGAGTGTTCAGTAGGAGCTGGTTGGGATGTTGCTGGGATATATGTACAGTTACTTAATTTTATTTAGTTGAGAGACTGCTGCATATTGCACCAGGCATGGAGGCTTTTTAAATTTGGGTTTCACTCCTGAGCATATGGTGCACTACCAGTAATTAAGCCTGACAGTCACGAGTGCACAGATCACTTTGAGTAAAGGATTTCCAGTTGGAAGAAACAACGTCCTGGGGCCACCTCGGGAAAGAGATAAATGGATCCTTCCCCTTATGGTACAGCCAATACCAGTCAAGAGCACAGCGGGGCCAAGTTCTGATGTCCTGCAAGTGTGGAGGTCACAGCTCCATCCAGCTCATGCCTGTCTCCTCATTGCTGAGGTGTAGCTCCCACTACTTGCTTTTTGGTGAGTTTCTGGTTTCAGGCAGGCTCTGGGAGAATTGGGAAATGGTGACCTTGGAGGGCTGATGGCTTTTTTCTGACTCTTGGTACGCCGTCTCCTCTGGAGCTGGGAATTGATGCACAATAGGACTCATGAGAGCATACAGCCCATGCCACGTCAGGGGCCACTGCCTTTGGTGCCAGTGTCCAGCCCTGAGAGGCTGGTGCTCATTTTCTTGCTATACAGCCCAAATCGTGTTACAATTTTCATAAGAGTTTTAGAATTTTCAAACTCTTGGAAAATTCAATCATCAATTTAATAGAAGTAGTGTTTGGTCCATAAAACATAACACAGCTTAAAAAAAAAAAAGGTTGGTAAGGATACAGTTTCTAGGTAGAAATTGATTCATAACTTGGGTGGCTTCAGACCAGTTTTGGGTCCCCTGTAGGCTGAGGGGAAAAAAAGGCTTCTGCTGCTCTGCTTTCTATAAAAGTAGGAGCCTGTCCTTGCTCTTCATTTCCAGTACTTATTATTTTTACCACATTCATAATTTTATATTTTGCTTTTGGAAGACACAGGGACAGAATGATACTCCCTTCCCCCTGATCTCGCTGTGATTATCTAGCATAAATCTCCCTTTATAATCTTATCACTGGGCAATTCAGTTATTTTAAATGTGAGCCTTCCTGCCCACTAATCAGTTCATCTTCAGGTTTTTAAAAGCGCTATTTCATAATTCTGCACATTCCAATTGCTTCTGAGTGTCCAGCCCAGCTCTGCCTTCACTTATCCCCTTCTCCCTTCTTTCCGACAAGGCTGGCTCTTTCTTTTGCTCACAGTCTTTGCATTCCTTCCAAGTTGATGCACATAGTCATTTGTAATCAAGGCTGTAAATTGTATTTAAAGCTGTACTCCACTATCCATGGATATTTGAATCATAAATGAGAGTATTGTCCTGCCTGTACTCTCACTTATTCTTTCAGCCGTAATGGATCCTTTCATTTGTGCTCTATTAGCTTTTCCACTCCTGCATTCAGACCCGCAAAGTTTCCACTCTTTTCTTCAAGTCTTGAATGCTGATGGAGCGGCCATGTTTGCCTCTACCCCATAATTTGTTTAGCTCCTTTGTGCCGCAGATTTTGCTGAATATGGTTTGTTTGTTTTCACAAGTCCCAACACCAGGACTGTATTGTGCTACAATAGAAAATCATTCCCTATGCTGTGGCTCTGAGATGGACCTCTTAGGTCTATGGGCTATTGTGTCTTTAGGTTGAAATGTAACCAGCATTTTTCTAGAAGACTGGTTTTGGATGGCTCTTTTTTCTTTGTTGCTCTGATAGAGCAGCGAGCCAAGTCCCAGCAATCGTGTGTCAGGAAGAGTCATTTTTAGAACAGCACCCTGCAGCATGCAAGTACACAGTGTCCTCTTCCTCTCGCTGCAGTGCCCTGATGCGGGGATGGGCCATGCAGCCTGGTGCCATCCCGGCCCCTTCCAGTGCTCGGTGCCATCCTGGCCTCTTCCATCACCCAGTGCCATCCCGGCCCCTTCCAGTGCCCGGTGCCATCTCGGCCCATTTCAGCATCGGCGCTGCCCTCCCGGGCCGAGGCAGTAAAACCTTGGTGGTGGTGCCAGCTGCTCCTTGTTGGGCGTTATGGCTCCCCTGGGACTTCGACCTGTTGTAAAATATGTGGCTCCTAAAATTGGTAACGATTTGTTCCGCTGCTGGCATGGCTTTTTATGTTTGAGTCTTCTTGCTAAGCCAGTGTTTCCTTTTCCCTTCACATTTCCACCCCCAGTTTTTGTTTCTTTTAATTTTTGTCTTTGTTTTCCGAGAAGAAAAAGAGGCAAAACTCAGAAAATCAGCCAGCTTCACTTCCTTGCTTTGTACTGCAAAATGTATGCATACTTTTTCAGTGTGATCAGGCAGGCTTTATTTCTCTTCTCATTCCATAAGTGTGGGCTGATTTATTTTTTGAGGGGAATTGCTGCTCATATCTATTTTGAAAGTATTTTTGAGGGGATTCTCTTTCACTCTGAACAAAGTTGACATGTTTAAATAAATGTTTCTATTCAGTTCTGTACCCTGGGATAATGTTGCAGGTGGGTAATTGATACTTCTTTGAAACTAATGTCTCAGAAATTGTTTTGTGTTCATCTTCTCCTTGGAAGTGAATCATGAGCTTTCTTTCCAGGACTGTCCATGGATGGAGGGAGAATCTATTTGGATTCTGTTTTGGATGAAGTTTGCCCTTAGTATTTGCAAAGGCTTCTAGTAGGTTTAAACTAAATACAACAGAGGAACTAATCTCTAGTTCATTTTCTCTTGCTGTAGATAGGCATCCCTGCGTTTCCCTAAATTTTCCTCTAAAGTTTTCCTATCCTGAGATACTCTAGAATTAAAAAATACAATTAAAATCAATCCTTATCTCTGACAGACTAAAATGAAGAGTTTTTCACTTTGTGTGTAAGTGCACAAAAACCAGGGAAGGAGTGGGAGAAAACTAGAGGTGTTAGGATATTCATCTGGGAAGGGAATCTGAAAGCAAGCCAGGAAAATGCACCAGCTTGTAAGACCTTTGCTGACCTGCATTTGGTGGG
>NW_010205399.1:7198-9608 GCF_000695765.1 Mesitornis unicolor | reverse complement strand
GGAAAGAACTGTCCCCCTAAATCTCACCAGTGAGAGATGGCAAATTTAAGCAATAAAGTATCATGCTTGGGGCACCAGAGCTTGCTTGTTGGGCAGAATTTCTAGAGCAGTCAACTCTAACATTAACCCCTTCATGAGCATCAACTGCAGCTAGATTGTCTTTTCGCATTTAGAGATATCCTAAGTATAAGCCTTTTGATTTTTCTTTTCTCCCTTTCTCCTTTCTCTCTTTTTTATTCTCTCAGAATGGACTTGAAAACTCCCCCAGACCTCATTTGTTTGACACTTTTCATTTGATAGGTCCTAAATGTTTAATTTTTGGGAATCCACAGTCTTTATAGATACCCTAAGAGACCTATATAACTAACAAAAACATGGCATAGCTATTGAAAGCCTTTATATATGTATGTATAAATACCTTAGTCATCATTCTTTCATGTAGACACCTTTCTCAGTGTGGGAACCCTATTCATCTATAGGAAAACCCCATCTGAAATCCTGTCATTTCCTTCTGAAATGAGGGTCACCATGTGCCTCTGCTGGTACAGATTTTTCCACATATACTGACCTTGTGCAGCATTTCTACTTAGTGAATTAAAATCAGTGGAGAGATCCAGCCGTGTACAAGTCTCAGTGGCCTCGTTTTATTATATGCACTTTAAGGATAGACTGTTAAGGAGGAACATTGCTTGGAGGATGGTTAATAGCGATTCAGGCAGACAAAGCACAATGGAATTGCTCGCTTCATATCCTGACCTGCAGATTTCCGTGGCTGTAAGTCCTGTGCTGTCCTCCCTCTTTGCACATCGGTACCCTCCACTTGCGATTATATCTCATCTCCAGAGTTACTGCCACTTGTATATTGCATACTGCAGCCATAACGCCTAATATTGTTATCAATATATTAATTTTCTTTGGTTTTGTTTTGGGTTTGGACATTGTCTGAGTTTCAGACTCCTGACAGCAGGGCATGATTCCCTCTTCTCAGTCCAGAAGGATGCTGACCTTTCCCACGAGAGACGCATACCTCATACATACCTCATTAGGAAGAAATTCCTCACTGTGAGAGTGGTGAGACACTGGCACAGGTTGCCCAGGGAAGTTGTGGATGCCCCCTCCTAAAAAGTGTTCAAGGCCAGGTTGGACGGGGCTTTGGGCAACCTGGTCTGGTGGAAGGTGTCCCTGCCCATGTCAAGGGGTTGGACTGGATGATCTTTAAGGTCCCTTCCAACCCAAACCATTCTGGGATTCTATGGTATCTTGGGTATAAGGAAACCAGAGTCTGGCTGGTGATGTGGAAGAGAGGATCTCTTTTTTGGGAAGTTGTTAAACACAGGAGGAAAACCAAAGTGATCCATTCCTGACTGCTCCTGTGCTGTTTGAAAGCATATGCTCGTGCCTGTTCCCTCTGGTGTACGTCCTTTGAGCATCTACTGAACTGAAATTGCCTGAAAGCAAAACAGAGGTTTTTGAGATACAAAAATACCCCTATTTCACATTTTAAAGTTAAAACTGCCAATACATTGCAAATGGTAGCCGTCCATAACCCTGCTGCACAGGAGTGCAGTGGCGCTGTGGTACGCTGCAGTTCTTACTGGCCACAGACCTCCAGAAGGTCTTCAATCAGAGAGGAGACATAAGGACAGATTTTCTTCTTTGAGGAGAAGTGAGACTTTTACCATTATTTTATCATAGTGTTTTGGTATTTAATATACAAGGATTTGACAAAGTACTACTGTATAATCTTTTAACAATACCCATTTTGTCCCATAAAAATATTATATCCAGTCTTAAAATGTTAAATATGTCACTATTAGGGTAGAGTATCATAAAATACAGTTTATAATATTAAAACTCAAAAATGACACAATGTTATCAATCACATGCCTTGGTAATATTTGACTTTCTTCGTTTTTCTTTAATTTTGCATTTTAGTATTACAAATTGAGTTTAAAGCCTCAGCCTCCAGTTCAAGGTCTCGTGGCGGTGAATGGCAGTAAAGTTACAAGTAAAGTGATAAGAAAACAAATCACTGTGAAATCTACTATTTAATAACATTTCAGACAGATTACAGAGATTTAAGACCCTGTGCTGTAATCAGCGTTGGATCAGGGCAGCTATGCTAGTAATTGCAGAGGGAAATGCTCTCATCTCCTTGAAATAAATGCAGATCATCAGCAGAAGACTGGAAATACACTGAACAGCTAGTAGAAAACTGAGATTTCTTTCTGGTAGGATTTTCTTGAATTTCTATTGTGCTCCCAGAGCCTCCCTGTGAACTTTATGTTACACTGTTTGTTTTTAACTGAGGAAATTGTATATTCCCCATTCCATTCCCCTCTCCCTCATCTCTTCAGTTGGTGCTGGTGTTGCACCTCCTACATCTGGACTTTTACATTTATTGAACAAA
>NW_010205399.1:0-7167 GCF_000695765.1 Mesitornis unicolor | reverse complement strand
TAGGGAAAACTTGCCTAAAAATGAAAAAAGACCCCCAAAAGGGCTTTAAATGCTCTGATGAATTTCTACTTCATTTCTACTTCTTAAATACCTTTGTCTTGCATTTTATTTTCAGAATACCAGAATGTAACAAAATTGTATTTTTATTCAGCTCATAAAGGATTAAATCTCCTTTTGAAAATTTGTCCAACTGACAATGACCTGATGGCCAAGTTGAGCAATTATGCGAAAAAAGGAAAAAAAAAGTTACACTAGAGTTAGTGGGGCTTTCTTTGCACGTAATGTACATATCAATTACTTAGTGATGCATTATATGGTATAATCTAATTCAGCATGTCAAACTTTTCAACCCGATTTATAAATTCAGCTGCATCAGCCTCTGCGTCATTTACACCAAGTAATTTTTAGCTTCTCTAGAAATCAGCTCCTATGGAAAAAAAAATGTTGAGATTTATTGTATGTTATACTCTGGGACCTAGTTTGCTCAGTGAGCAAAATGAATGCAGTGAGTTTCACACAGTAGAACTAGATCTTGTATATTGTATTTCGTATGCTGAGCCTTTTTCCTTCTTTTCTCTCTTTCTTTCTTTCTTTCTTTTTTCTTCCCTCCTCCAATAGAGCTATCCAGTCTTGAATATGTCAGCGTGCCTTGAATGTGCAGTCACATTCTGAGGTATGTCTTTGAACTCTTCAATGGTGCTTTGCATTTCTTTGAGACCTTTTATGGGAAGGAAATAGAGAAATGTGGACTAAAATGCTGTGCGGTTGTCTCATTATTTCTCTTCCGTTAAAAAAAAATGGAGTTAGTTTTTGTTAGACAGGGACACCTCCGTTATATGGTATATTCAGCATCTTCTATGCATGGCTTCATACTGATACTTGCAGACAGCATGGGGTATTGCGTACCAATTTAGGAGGCCAAGACAATAGTTGTGTATCTGCTCCGAACAAAGAAATTATCATCCCCAGCTAGCAATTACTTTGACAAAAGGATAAATTGATTTTCAACATATATCTCATTCCTGGCCATTTTTTGCAGTTTATTTTTTAAAACAAACAAAAAAAACCCAACAACAAACCCAACCTCAACCTAGAGAAAGATGAAGACTAATGGCTAGTAATCAGAGGATAATAAAGTGTGACCAGAAAAATTAGAAGCTCCCCTGCAGCTCTAATTAAGCCAGTGGGAAACGTATCTGCGGAAGAATGGCAGAATGGGGCCTGTAAACATTCACTCCTTTTAAGGGCAGTATTCTGTCACGCTTCCTCAGGGAAAGTAACATTTTGGTACCCAAATGATCACAAACAGCAGGCAGTGAGTGCAGGGTCACAGTATGGCATTTGGCAAGTTTTGGCTGGAAAAGCTCGTGCCACAACGCTCGATACACAGCATTTGGGCTGCAGTCAGCTGCCTCCGTACTGCAGGGATGTGAAGTGTGAGTGCCACCAGCCAGAGCAAGATAAATTAAAGATATTTAAGGAGAAATTTCACAAAGGATTATTCTGGCACATCATAAAAAGGGAAGCCAATAAAAGTTTGGTACAGAGGAGTACTCATAGAGATTGTACTAATATATTTTATGAGGTTTCTTTTAATTAAATTTACAGTTTAACAGATTTTATTTCTACATGTGTTAGGCATGAAGAGGAAAGAGGACAGTCTGAGATAGTTTTTCAAGAATTGAGGTAAACCTTTTCCTCATAGTTGCAAATATATCCTTTGCTCAGTGACTGTTTATCTTTTAAGTGGTGGGGAGTATGGGTTTACTAGCTCAGTTAATTCTCTGCTCTAACACCCATAAAGTGTAATGCATTAAGCAAGTTTAATTTTTAAAATCTGATTTGCACATGCCCTTTTGACAGAGACATTCCAGAAGCAGGTATCTTTTTATAATGTACTTGGGGCATGGGGTCTGACAAAGATCACTGTATAACCTGAAGTAAAAGTATAGGTGTAAAATACAAGACTGTGTACATGGGATTTCATCCAGAGTGCTCAGCCAAAAGAAATACTGAACCACCGTTAAATCATCCTAATGAGTTAAGTATTGTGTGTGGTTTTTGTTATTTTAAGCAAATGCACTTGTATTTGTTTCTGGAACTATAAGGGATCAGTCAAGCAAATGTTTCCGTGAAAGGAAAAAAATATATGTTCATAAAACTTACACTGCCTTACTTTCTTGGTGGCAAAGTATTTAAAACAATTGTCCAATGAAAGACTAAACATTTTCTTGGAAAACTCATTTAACTCAAGAATTAGCCAATCCACTGTGTAAAATAATAAACTTCGTTCTTTCTTTTTCTGTTTTACCTTTAATACACAGCTACCTTTATAAAATCCATATGTTACACACAACTAGGCATTTTCATTTGGAGAAAAAAAATGAAACAAGCCAAAACCTAACAACGCAAACCTACAGAAAAGTAGACTAGACCTAGGAAAAACACCTAACTGGTTTCCAGTTCACCCTGGGGGTGAGGGAGTGGAGAGAGGGGCAAAGTAAGAAGGAAATGGTACATCTCAGCCTAGGCCAAAATGGAGGTTTTCAACAGAAGCAAACAGAACTGCCTCAGCCTTTACACTCCTCCAGTTTTCTGTGGGTATAGGGATTAAGCAGCTACTGCAGTTCATACATGAGTGGTTTCCCTCCCAGATGTGAAACATCTTCCAGACAGCTTGGCTGGGAGCTATGGAAACATCTGCTGCTCGCTCTCCTCCTATCCCCACCTCCCAGTCATCCCAATTGTGATGGGTTTAATAATGGAAAAACAAAACGGGGTAATTCCTGGGTATTATCATGGTTTGCTTTTGAATAGGGGTTGCAAGTGTTTCTTTGCCTACTTCCAGCTTGCTCCTGTGGGTGGTGAAACAAGGAGGCATAAGCATAGCACAGTGTTCATGAGGGGTAACTCCAGTGGGTAACACAGCTCCAAAATGATGCTGGGTGATAGGGGGCTTCCAGCCAAGAACCATTCGGCAGGCAGCCTGGGGCTGTGGGGAACATAGCAGAAACAACTCCATCACATCTTTTGAGGTCTCCTGAATGTTGGCTCACTAAGAGAGCTCATTACTGGTATAATTTAGGCAGTCATACGTGTGACCCAGTAACTGGGGATGTTCCCCCATCAGCCACGTGTCACTGGAGTCCATCGGGCTGGGACCATGCCATCTCTTGGTTTTGAAATGCCACCCACTGTCTTCACTCTCTGTTAAGCAAGGATTATCCTTCTGGAAAAGCCTTCAGATGGTTATTTATGGCAATGTGTGAGATTTGCAGGAACAGAAGAGAGAGAGATCCCCTACAGCAGGCTACGGTCTTGTCCTTAGTCTTCACCAGACAAGTCTCAGTCCCAGCAGCACTGGTTGGCTCATATACAGCATGTAAGTACGTTGTTCTGACTGGATTTGCTAGGTTCACCCTCCTTCTTCCCCCTAAAAAAAAACCCCAAACAACCCACTTTAGAAGATACTTCACTGAGCAGCACCTGCAGCTGAAACAGATTTAAGGAATTTTCATTCTATGATACAGAAACACCAAACATAGAATAGAATTGGGTTTTTTGCTTTTCTTTATAAATCAAATGCTTTTTTAGTATTTAAAAATCATAAAAAGACACCATTCTGTTTAGGGGATTTTATTTTAATAATCCATCTCACCTATTTGAGACAAAATAAATTTCAACTAAATGACTTATTGCTTTTCCAGCTGCAGCCAAAAAGGCCTACTTTGGCATAGATGTTGCCACTTGGAAAGAGCAGAGACCTATAAACACAGAGAGTTTTATCATTACAGGTTAAGGCACAGCGTGTGCATTCCCAACAGCTGGAAAAAGAGATAGTGACCAAAAGTGGCATTACTGTGT
Organism: Mesitornis unicolor; assembly: GCF_000695765.1. Taxonomy (NCBI): domain Eukaryota; kingdom Metazoa; phylum Chordata; class Aves; order Mesitornithiformes; family Mesitornithidae; genus Mesitornis; species Mesitornis unicolor. The sequence continues at coordinate 3,303 of NW_010205399.1, read as the reverse complement.
TTCTCATGGATGCTTTACTGGGCAAGTTCAGAGTGGTGGAGACTCTCGTGACAGAGACAGCTCAACAGGGATTTTTCGCTTTGCATCACATGATAGTTTTTAAAAATTTCTGCTAAGATATGTCAGAAGCAAGCTGAACAGCTTCAGTCAAGTGCAAAAATCAATGCACATCAACTGTTTAGGTCCTAGTTCTGCATTACAACGTATGTGTACACCTACAAATTATAAATACACCTATCTGAGAAACTATGCCTTTGCTGTTTGTTGCCTACTTTATCGCTGCCACAGGTTTCTGTCTTGAAGTGAAGGCAGAAGATGTTTGCGTAGCTACTGCAACCTCGTCTTTGCAGGAGGGGGACAGCAGAGTCCTCGCTGGACACAGTATGGCAGATTGAGGAGATGGTGATTTCCTCTTCCCTATCTCCATTTGTTCACCTACACTAGAGCCTGCTCTGTTGAGCAGCTTCACTCCCAGCTGTCTGCTGAGTAAGGATATTTCTACACAACACCTTCTTCAGGCAGAAGCACCCACACTGCCCATGTGCTGGGCTGACCAAGCATCCCATGGCTACCATGAGCTCTGCTGGGAGGGTAAGCGAGTCAAGCCGTGGCTACTCAGATGGAAGGCAGAAAATGCTTGTGTAAGCCAGGAAAATATCATGGAGGCTGTATCTCAAGTCTGCTGCAGTTTCCACTCTCAAATACCTTCTTTAGCATTATTGTTTTAAGTGAAATCTAACCTTGATTATGTGGCGGGGACCTATTAAGTTATTTGACTGTCGGGCGCTAAATACATTTGCAGTACAGTATTTGATTATAAAATGTTAACAGCATTTTCAGTATTGCCATAATAGCTACAGATCTCAGCTACTAACAAGGCCTTACTGTGCCACTCATTTTGCAAATCTGGAGTAAAAGACAGTCCTTGTCTCTGAGACTGTGAAGTTTAAAGCGAGACATGTCTGAGTGCTGAACATAAGCACAGATGAAACTCAGTAACTTGCCTGAAGTCTTAATAGCCAGCCAGTGGGATAAAACTCATGTTCTCTGAGCCCTGGTTGTGCTGCGCGCACTTGATAATTTTTAAATAAATCTGGTGTTTAAAGTGCTGTTTATAATTATCATTGCAAGGGAAGTTGATAAGGTCAGCGCACAAGCACCTAAGACAGCAGAGAGTTATATTTGAAGGTGTCATAGTGCGCAGACACTGCAAACAGGGACAGAGGTGGCAGATTTTTGAGGAACGGTGGTGTAATAAACTGAGTTAACCTGTGAAGTGGGAAAAATAGGAGACCTTCTTGTCTGAGCAAGTGTCAGGATGTGGGGGAGTACTGAAGCAGAGGAGGGAAAAGCACAGGGGAGAGCATACAGATGTGCCTTCTGCTCTTGCATTCACGGTCTTCTGTACAGGGGAAGGTTGCAGCATTCTTAAACACAGTGAATGTGCTGCAGCTGTAAGACAGAGAATCAGAATAATCCACTAAAAGGTATATGTATCTAGAGAGATATATGTGTCTGTATCCACAAATACAAAACTTTCATTTATGGTAGAAAGTTGACCAAAATTTTGTTTCCTTATTGAGTTGGGACTATGTGATTCCCATTCAAGTTCCAACAGAAGCTAAAAACATCTCATCTTACTAAATCACAGTGGGTGTCTCGTACATCCAAACTGCATAACTGATGGGATGTGGTAGGGAACTGGTGGCAACTCTTCTCAGTTCTGACCTGTTCAATAGCAGGGTCTGATCAGCGCTTGAATTTGTTTCTCATCCTCAGTTTAAACACAAACAATATATCAAATATTCTCCTGAATATTGTAGTTCTATACAACTAGTTTTTGAGATAAATAGCTAAAGATTAGAGGATTTACTTGAAGAAAAGATCATAGGTATGGTATTTACCTTAATAGAATGATTTCTAAATTAAATTCATATTTTTAATACAATTTGTAACCATGCAACATGGGATTCAGTCTTCTCTCACTGAAGCTGATCACAAGGCATTTCCTGAATTCTATGTAAAGAGACACTTTCCTTGGGCCTCATTTTAGCAAAAAAATTGTGTTCCAGCTAAACTAAAGGTAGAGTAGAGGCCTGTTAGTGTCCAACAGTCTAAAGTTGATGCTAAAGCTCTGATGAATGAGGATTAACTGCTGAACTAGTAGAAGAAAGCAAATGCCCTTACAAATTGTTGGCACTAGTCACCTTTTCCGTCACTGGCCTATGTGGAACAGACTTTGTGGTGTCAGTCCAGCTCTCTTTCTTCACATTACCAAAAAAAAAAAAAGTATCCCTCTTTTGGAGTGCTGCTCCTTTTGCCCATTTGAATTTTGGATAAATGTGCATGCCACTAGCAGCCAGAGTTTTCAGGCTCAGAGGTATCTGTGGGCCAGCCTTCTTACTGGCACTGACTAACAGCTACGTAAGTCAAGGGGTGTTTGTATGCCATCTGTTCTTTTCAACCAACCACGTGAGAAAGTTTGCTTTCAAAGTGGCTTTACTGCTTTGATCCCATTCCTCCATGTCTTTTACTGCTTCTTACTTTCTATTCTCTGTTACTTTTCATTGTTTCCCATTATTAATCCTTCCTTACCCTTGGTATGTCCCCCAGGGCACTTATTCTGCGGCTGATGAGCACTGTCCCGTGCATGAAGCTTCTTTCGTCATCAGGGGATGACTGATGAGTTTCTTCTGAAATCCCATGAAAGCTCAGAAAACCAGCTCTCATCTATCTGTGCCCGTGTAGAGAAGCCTTAACACCTACCGATGCACTTTTTATGTGTTGTTTACTCTGGGTATTAATGTGCACTGAGGCAGTGCCACATATGGATGAGAGTGGCAGAGATCCTCCCTTTGAGTGACCCACACCCCTCCGTGTGGGTCAGGCGTACCAGATACCATGTTCCTGGCAGTGTCCTGCCTCCAACAACTTCTGAGTATAGTGTTGGAAAACCGGTAGGATTTCGAAACATGAATGGGAGACATGGCTAGACCCTCAATGCTACTTCCAGTATGTCCTGCAGTTGATCATTCTCCACCTCAGATTCCCATAGGAAATGTCCTCAGCTTTGCTCCTGAGCTCTTGTGTTTGTTGGCTCTGTCTTACCTTTTTCTGATCCTGCAGAATGGAAAATTGCTATCTGCCTTTCCTCTGGTTCTGCTCTGCACTCAGATACGTGAAAGGTAAAATAAGATGGAGCATGTGTAATTCCACCCATCTCAGTTTGGTAACCCTGGGGACATGTGAAGACTGTTCAATGAAGGTACCCATGCCAGATCACAGAATCACAGAATCACAGAA
>NW_010205398.1:0-8232 GCF_000695765.1 Mesitornis unicolor | reverse complement strand
TAATATTCTGTGATTCTGTGATTCAGTTGAATGTCTTTATTTTATACTAAAGGATGATCTGTCCTATAAGCTCTTCCTCCAGTTGCTTTCTTTAAGATCAGCCATCTGCTTCAGACATAAGATGTCAGAAACAATCACTATGCTGCAGAAAAGTGTTTTCTTAAGTACTCCATATTTATTTGTGTTACAGCTAATCATAAAAAGAAATGTGCAGGAGCTAAATCAAATAAAGAGGGATTCAGAGGCAATAAGTGTTTTAAATTTTTGGATAATATTGTGAAGTTGATGTTCAAGTGGTATGTGTGGGTGCCCACATATTGTAAACCATTACAATTTATACACTGACAAACTGCACAAGTTATAAAAGCATTACGGTATTTTTCTTTCATGGTTCTACTGACATAAGAAAAATACTTCAGATTCACTCTCACAGACTCTAGTGTCATCCACTGTTACTGTTACAAAACATTCACTGGTACAGAGCAATGGAATGTAATTTAGTTTATACTTTGTCTCACACTTTTTTCAGTATCTGAAGAAAGAAATGTTCTTAAGTCATTGTTAAGCGAAAGAACTGGTGTATCTTAACATATCCTTGGTTTTGGATTCAGTTCCATGGATGCTGCCATTTGTAGAGCGTTGGACTCAGTTGCTGACTGCAGGGACCAAAGCTGGCATCTTCTGGACATTGTTTTGTCCTGTAATACACGGAGTGTTTAGCAGTCTGTACAACAGACATAGGTACAGCACAAACTAAAAGAAGAATGATGCTATTATGTTACTTTCTTATACTTTTGTACCACTACCATGTGTTCACCTTCTACAACACAAATTAGATGAAAATGTACTACATTAGTCTGTGAAATTTCAGCTGTTTGTACCTCTAGAAGTAGTGGATTATAACAATACCTTTTAATGAGTACATCTAACTGTATCCTTTGATTAGACAGGATAACTGCTGCTGACTAGTAGCTTTGTAATAATAACTGTGTTCTTGGTGACGACAGTCTCCCATGTGGTGTGCTAACTATATCTTTCCAATCTAGCACTTCAGCATTGCTCAAAATTTTATTTAATACAGGTAAGTAACTATAAAGCTGAAGTGGTTTGTAAGACTTGGAAACATAATGCACAGTTTTCTAGCAACGTTTAATTCTTCAACTGTTAATCTTTGTTGAAATGTCAGACACAATTCTCTACATCATATTGTCTACAAAATTCTGTTTGGCAGAGTATGACTTCTTTTCCTGAGAGGTTTGCCCTCCCTCTCTGCCTTCCTCCCTTTCATTCTCTCTCTTTCCATCTTTTTGAGTTGATATCTTATAAAAATTAAGTTTCTGATAAGATAAATAGTCTTAGAATTTTTGAAATTTAGCCTCACTGTCAGGATAGTTCCTTTAGAAACAGTCATACTTTAGCCTTTTTTAATGTGTTCTCAAGTAAATCGTCAGGGTCTAATATAAGTAGATGACTTGCTGACAGGTGGAAAAGATCTAGCTGATCAGTAGTCAGTGGTTCTCAGATATTTTAAGCAAGTCTTCTGCATCTGTTTGGTCAAGTTCCAGATTTGTTTTAGTAAATTCAGAAGTCAGCTGTATCCTCATTCATTTGTCTCAGAGGCATTTGGAAGCCCATTGCTCAAGTAGTACATACTGAACTTTTAAGATTAATTGTCTTTTTCTTAGTGTCTTTATTCACCTCTTCAATCATTTGCTTTTCCTGAGATGTCTAGAGATCCATTCAGAGCCTCCGTTTTTAAGATAGATGTGGTTGTCTGGAAATGCATCATTTGTGCATTTAGAAGACAGTTAAATATCATGCATAGCTCAGCCTATATGCACAAAAGTCCAAGAAGTAGTAACATGAATGAAATTCAGGTGTAACATCCTGTCTCTTTCTGTTGATGCCCATATTAATGGCAGAACAAATTCCATCATGATAATGTGAACATTTCAAAATACTGTTAAATTTCCATTATTGCTATCTCTAAGGAAAGTGAGGCACACTTAGAGTCTATGTGTGTTTGATGAAAATGAGTAATATAAAAGACTGTGTATTGGGTTTGCATGGCAAGGTTTTGGTAATGGAGGTGGGATTCAGGGGTGGCTTCTGTGAGTAGCTAATAGAAGCTTCCTCTATGTCCATGTTGTAGTAGCTGGTGTAGTACCGTATTTTGGACTTAGGATGAGAATAGTGTTGATAATACATGTTGTTTCAGTTGTTGCTGAGCAGTGCTTACACTAAGTCAAAGACTTTTCAGCTTTTCATACTGTTCTGCTATTGAGGAAGCTAGAGATGCACAAAAAGCTGTGAGGGGACACAGACAGGATAGCTGACCCAAACTGGCTAAAGGGATGTTCCATAACATATGATGTCATGATGAACATGCTGAACAATAAAACTGGAGGGAGTTGGTCAGGAGTTGACAGTGGCAGCTGCATGGGGACTGGCTGGACATCAGTCAATGCATGGTAAGCAATTGCATTGTTCATCACTTGTTTTGTATATCCTTTTATAATTTTTATTATTTTCCTATCCTTTTCTGTCCTATTAAATTGTCTTTACCTCAACCCATGTGTTTTACTTTTTTTTCTGATTTTCTCTCCCATCTCACTGAGAAGGAGTGAATAAATGGCTCTGTGGTGTTTAGCTGCCTGCCAGGTTAAACAATAGCTTGATAAAGCCAGTGCCAGCTGGCTCCAAGACAGACCTGCTGCTGACCAAGGCCAAGCCAATAACATAATTAAGAAGCAGGGGAAAAAAACCCAAACAAAACAAAAAAACCCAAACAAAACAACAAACCGAGAAATTGCAGCTGGGGAGAAGTGAGAATATGTAAGGGAAACAACTCTGCAGACTGTATTGGGTTTTCTGTGAGGGGTTTTTGGTAATGGGGGAAGGGCTGTGGAGATGGCCCTTTAAAAAGTTACCTGAAAAGCTCCTGCTTTTCCTTTGTCAGACCCACCTCTGACCAGGGCCAAGCCAATCAGCACCCCTGCGAATTTGTATATTTAAGGGGGCAGAGTGGAGGGCATGCTCTCTGGCACTGGTCCTGATCAGCGCGGCTCCAGGTGCGGGTGGCATGGGGTCGGCCCAACCCGACCCCACCCCAACTTAAGCTTAATCCCTGCTGCAGTTCCATCCCAAAAGAGAGCAAGCTGGGAACTCTTCAGAACCATCAGAAGAGACCTGCAGCGGAGAAAGGAGTGGGGCCCGAAGAGAACAACTTTTTAAAAAATACACCAAGGTCAGTAGAAGGAAAGAAAGGAGAAGAGGGAGGAGGAAGAGGACATAGAGCCCAGGTTCCCCTTTTGCAACCAGTGGCAAGAGCCAGGTCGACTGGCCTGCAGCCTGTAGAGTTCACCAGTGGGGCAGGGCCACATGAGCAGGTGGGTGCTCCTGAAGAAGTCGTGAGTACGGGCAGTGTGTCCTGAAGCAGCTTGTGTGTGAGGGAACTGTGACTATGGGCAGACCCACATTGGAGCTTTGTGGACTTGGGCTGAAGCAGTTTTGTGCATGAGGGAAACTGCAGCTGTGGGCAGACCCAGATTGGACTTTTGAGGACTTTTTCTCCTGCGGGAAGACTGCCATGTGGAAGCAGAGAAAGAGACTGGGCGGAGTCCTCCCTACCCCTGAAGAACCACATGGCATGAACAGACTGCAACCCCCACTCCCATCCCCATGCTCCTCAGGGCATGGGGTGGGGGAGGTGAAGAAACCTGGAAAGAAGCTGAGACTGGGAAGAAGGGAGGGGTGGGGGGAAGGTGTTTCGACTTTAAAATCTGGTTGTGTCTCTCATTGTTCTACTCTGATGTTGGTAACAAATTAAAATTGTTTTGTTTTTCCTCATTATGATGAGTGGGTTTTGCCCATGATCTTGTCAAGTGGTGAGAAGCCCTCCCAGTCCTTATTTAGACTGCCCCCTTTTTTGGGGCATCATGGTGCTCAGTTATGCACTGGACCACGACACAGACACCAAGGTCAGCGAAGAAGGAGGGAGAGGGTATACTTCAAGCGCCAGAGCAGAGCTTCTGCTGTAGCCCATGGTGAAGACCATCACGAGACAGGCTGTTCCTGTGCAGCTTATGGAGTTTAATGGTTGAGCAGATATCCACCTGCAGCCCATGGAGGACCCCACACCAGAGCAGGTGGATGTCTGAAGGAGGCTATGACCCTGTGGGGAGCCTGCACTGGACCAGGCTGCTGGCAGGACTTGTGGACCTGTGGAGAGAGGACTCTGCACTAGAGCAGGTTTGCTGGCAGGACCTGTAACCCCGTGAGAGACCCGTGCTGGAGCAGTTTGTGAAGAACTACAGCCCACGAGAAGGATTCATGTTGGGGAAGTTTGCAGAGGACTATCTCCCATGGGAAGGACCCCACACTTGAGCAGGGGAAGAGTGTGAGGATTACTTCCCCCGAGGAGGAAGGAGCAGCAGAAACAAGGTGTGATGAACTGATTGCAACTTCCATTCCCCGTCTCCCTGTGCTGCTGGAAGGGACGGGGTAGAGAAAATTCGGAGTAAAGTTAGGCCCAGGAAGAAAAGAGGAGTGGGGAGAGTGATTTTTTTAAGATTTGGTTTTATTTCTCATTATCCTACTTGGATTTGACTGGTAAAAATTTGAACTAATTTCCCCAAGTAGAGTCTGTTTTTCCCATGATGGTAATTGCTGAATGATCTCCCTGTCCTTATCTTGACCCATCAGCTTTCATTATATTTTCTCTCTGAGGAGGGGAGTGACAGAGTGTCTTTGGTGGGCATCTGATGTCCAGCCAGAGTCAACCCACCACAGACCATCAAAATGACCTTGCCAGATGTCAACACCAGCATTGCTGATGTATTTATGTGCCTTTTCTAAGTGGGAGTCATAAGCTATGTAATTATCCAGAAGTCAAGGAAGACTTTTTTCATACTAAATGAATGATACAGGGCTTGCAGAGCTTGTCGGAGTGGTTACAAGCATATCTGGTCATTGCTTCTCAGACAGATCTCTGATGTCAAATTCTTCATATGCTTTTTTTGCAAAGCTTCATCATGGAATTTTTTGCTAAAGTAAAGAGAAGGTGAAAGACAGACATTCTGTCATTCTGACAATAATATTTTGAAATACAGTAAATACAACCTATAAAATGTACACATCTTTATATCATGAGTACTTATTTTAATGGAACATGCAATATAGATAATTTTGGAAGATGGATTCAAAATTCTTCTGTCTTGTTTGTGAATGCCTCTCATTTGTCTCATGAAAGGAAATAACTTTTTTGTTTCCCAGTTAGATAAGGGTTAACTTAAAAATATTTGGAAGTTGAGCTTCATAGGATAAATCATGAAAAACTGTACATTCATCTTAATGCATCCAGGCCAATTTCATCCATATATCATTATTAAAAATCTCACAAGACTTGGGCTTAATTAGGTTTACAATATATCTTGATTCCACCATCATGAGGATATTTTATGACTTTATGCACCCTTGACCTACACCCTACCTGTATAAAATATCAAAGCTGGAATCTTTATTTTTAGTATTTTCTTTTATCCTAGCTTTAATAGTTGGAGCTTGAGTAGTTATTTTTTATATGTACATGATTTACTTAAATCATATGTGTTGTCCATATTAACATTACCACAAGGGTATAAGGTCAGACTTGTCTGAGACTGTTCATCCTTGTTATAAACAGTGTAATCAGTAGTGAACTCTTCTCTTAGCCTTAGTTTATTTTTGGTCACAATGACGTAAAATAAGCATAGTAGCTGTAGCTTAATTTCAGCTATCAGAGATATTTGTCGCACAGATCAGTGCACAATTTGTACGAATGTCAGTCTTTGACCCCAAGACCAGAACAGACATGGGTCATGAGTCTGGTGAATTAGCAAGCCTGTGTGGAATCCCACTCTGCATGTGTCTGCGGAACAAGTAGCTTCCTCTCATGAACAGGAATATTAATTAATTAGATATCCTATCTGAAAACCACCCCCTCAAACTGTTATTTCTGGATGTCTTAATATCCCTATGCAGTTGTATCAGAAGCCATGGCAACAACATCACTAAACATATGGTAAGCTTATCAATGATGTTCTGTGAAATTTAGGAGTTTTAAAGGAGCTGGCTAAAACTAATTGTTTGCAGTCTAAATGCTTACTTTATCCTGGCAGACATCAAACACAGTATTTAAAGGGATAGACAGCATATGTTGTTGCTGGCCAGAATATGTATGAGCTAGATGTGGATTAGAGACAAGCAATGAGTAAGAACAAAATACTGCTATTCTTCAATTGCAGAGGTGTTTGTTTTTTTTTAATTGAGCATGCTCATAACTTTTTTGTGCTTGTGTTTTAAAGCACTTCTATCTTGTGGACCAAAACTGCTCAGTAACAACTGCATATTTTTAACACTTAATTTTGCAAAATTGGCACTGTTGTGGTTATGTGACCAATACTGATAATTACAGTTAGATAAATACAATATGAATTACTTAATGATACTTTAGTTTCCAAAAGAGGACCTTAAGTATATAAAACAAAGAAATCTGACACATTATATTATACTGACTGACAAATTTTAGGTTCAATCAACTGCAGTCAGAGATAAAGGTGAACAAAAGGTCTTTGATGTCTAAAGTAAGATTGTTAACATGCACACATTAAACTCAGCACTGAAAGGTCCCTGAATAACTCCAAGAAAATCGATAAAATTAAATAAAAACCCCCAAAATTTAATGGACGTGTATATGTTACAAGTATATAAATAAATATAACCTACTTCTATAAAGGGAATATTTGCTTCTTGCAGATTTTTAAGGTGCCAACATACATGTGTAAAAATGGCCTAGTTGATAAAGCATACTAGATTTCTTCTATGCCTCGAGAGACACTCCCTACCAAAGACTTTTAAGGAACCTAGGCAGTTATTTCAGAAAATGCCTCCCATAGGCTTATCATTATTTAAATTGACTATTCAAATTTCTAAAAAAAATTACTATATTACGGGAATACACCTTTCTTGCAAAGAGGGAGCTCACAGTGCAATTTTGCAACGGGGCTGTACTGGAACCTGTGCTATTCAGAACAGTCATAATGACCTAGGAAAAGAAGATCAGCAGTGAGATGGGAATATGTGTTGATGATACAAACTTATTCACAGCAGTTACAGTGGGAAAACACTGAGTAATTACCAAAGGACTTTATGAAGCTGAGTGAGTGGCTAACAAAATGACATATAAAAGACATTGTAGATAAATATCAAGTGATACACATGGGAAAAACCATCTTAATTTCACATACAAAATAATGAACTCTGAGGTGACTACTACCACTCAAGACTGAGACCTTCTTGCAATACTAGATTGTCTCATGACAATATTGACTCTATGCTCAATAGCAGTCAAAAAAGCATACCAAATTCTATTAATTACTAAAAGAAAAATAGAAATTCAATCAATGAACCTTGTAATACTTCTGACCACACCATTAATATTGCAGTTCATAATGCCCCCCTTTTCTCAGACAGATAATTTTGCAATTTGAAAGTCAGGAAAATAAGGACAGGACAGGAGTGCCAAAAATATAGACTATCTTCCCTTTGAAGAACATCTACGTAGGCTAGGAATCTTCATTTAGGGAAAAAAAGAGTAATTTAAAGGGTGCATATTAGAAATGTAACAAATTTTGACAAGGAAAAGGTGAACATGGATGGTTTATTCATTCTCCCTTCTAACATAAGAATAAGGGTCCTCTGAAAGCCAGATTAAATATACAGAAAAACAGGTATATTCACTAAGTGGGCAGGAGACCTGTAGAACTTCTTGCTGCAAAATACTATGTATGCAGGCAGTTTCAAAGGAAGAGTGAAAAAGGACTTGGAGGAGAATTACATTGAGGGTTGCTGAACAGGCAAAGCACAATACACTCATAAAATAATTCAAGCTAAACATATTTTGACACTGGAAGGTGGTGTTAGATGGAAAACTCATGTATACTTGCTTTTTTTTTTTAACTCTTCCCTTAGCAACAGCTTAAGGCCACAGCAAGAGACCTTGGTCAAACTCAGTTCAGCTATTCTTGTTTTATCATGTTGTGAAATGAACTCATTAGGTACCTTATTTTTTGGTAGCAAGTGCCCTGAACTGCTTCTCAGAAGATACAAAAGTGTGTTGTAGTACAAAAGAGCTGAATATGTTCATCTTCATGAATATGTTCATGAGCTTGCCAAACCTCTGTCCATTATCTT
>NW_010205397.1:0-3921 GCF_000695765.1 Mesitornis unicolor | reverse complement strand
GGCCAAATTCCACACCTGGGGGGGGAAAAAAAGGCACAGGGGGGGTGAAAAACCCAAGAAGGGAAAGAAAATGGGGCAAAAAGCCATGAAAACGCGGTGGAAAATGATGAAGGGGGAGGGAAAATGGGACACAAAGCCATAAAAGGAAAGGAAAATGGGGTGGAAAATCACAAGGGGAGCGGAAAAAATGGTGGAAAAGGACAAAGGAAGAGGAAAAGAGGATGAAAAATAACAAAGGGGGGAGAAATGAGGATAAAAACCCATAAAAAGAGACGAAAAGGGGGCTGAAAAACCCAAAAAGAGACAAAATTAGGGTAAAAAAACCAATAAGAAAAGACAAAAAAGGGGCGGGAAACCCATGAAGGGGGGGAGAAAATGGGACACAAACCCATAAAGGGAAAAGAAAGAGAGATGGAAAATCACAAAGGGAACAGAAATGGCGGCAAAAAAACATGAAAAGAAAGGAAAAGGGGACAGAAAACCATGACAAGGGGACAAAAGGGGATGAAAAACCATGAAAAGAGAGAAAAAGAGGGTGAAAAACTCATGAAGGAAGAGAAAAAGGGGTGAAAATCACAAAGGGAGGGGAAAAGGGAGTGGAAAAGGACAAAGGGGGGAGAAATAGGGGCAAAAAGCCACAAAAAGAGAAGAAAAGGGGGCAGAAAACCCCAAAAAGAGACAAATTTGGGGTAAAAAAACAATGAAAAGAGACAAAAACGGAGTGGAAAACCCATGAAGGGAGAAAAAAAGGGCGGGAAAATGACAAAAAGGGTAGAAATAGGAGGAAAAAGCCACAAAAAAGAGGAAAAGGGAGCAGAAAACCCCAAAAAGAAACAAATTTGGGGTAAAAAAACAATGAAAAGAGACAAAAAAGGGGCGGGAAACCCATGAAGGGAGGAGAAAAGGGCGGGAAAAGGACTAAAGGGGGAGAAATGGGGGCAAAAAACACAAAGGGGGGAGAAAAGGGTGTGGAAAAAAACAAAGGGGGGAGAAAAGAGGGCAAAAAACCACGGGAAGAGAGAAAAAGGAGGCAGAAAACCCCAAAAAGAGACAAATTTAGGGTCAAAAACCAATGAAAAGAGACAAAAAGAGGGCAAAAAACCCATGAAGGAAGAAAAAAAGGGCGGAAAATGGACAAAGAGAGGAAAAATGGGAGCAAAAAACCATGAAGGGAGTGAAAAAGGGGCAGAAAACCCCAAAAAGAGACAAATTTGGGGTAAAAAACCAATGAAAAGAGACAAAAAGGATGAAAAATCCATGAAGAGAGACAAAAAGGGGGTGGGAAACCACAAAGGGGGGGGAAAGGGGGCAAAAAACCATGGGAAGAGGAGAAAAGGGGATGAAAAACCATGAAGGGAAGGGAAAAGGGGTGGAAAACCACGAGGGAAGGAGAAAAGGGGGCAAAAACCACAAAGGGGGGAGAAAAGAAAGTAGAAAATCAAAAAGGGGAGAGAAAATTGGGCAAAAAGCCACGAAAAGAGAGGAAAAGGGGACAGAAAACCCCAAAAAGAGACAGATTTGGGGTCAAAAACCAATGAAAAGAGACAAAAAGGGGGCAAGGAAACCCATGAAGGGAGAAAAAAGGGCGGGAAAAAGACAAAAAGAGGGGGAAATGGGGGCAAAAAGCCACGAAAGGAGAGAAAAAGGGAGCAGAAAACCCCAAAAAGAGACAAAATTCGGGTCAAAAACCCCTGCAAAGAGACAAAAAGGAGATGGAAAACCCATGAAAGGAGAAAAAAAGAGCGGGAAAAGGACAAAAAGGGGAGAAAAAGGGGGCAAAAAACCATGGGAAGAGACAAAAAGGAGGCAGAAAACCCCAAAAAGAGACAAATTTGGGGTCAAAAACCAATGAAAAGAGACAAAAAGGATGAAAAACCCATGAAGGGAGGAAAAAAGGGCGGGAAAAGGACAAAGAGGGGAGAAATGGGGGCAAAAAGCCACAGGAAGAGACAAAAAGGGGGCAGAAAACCCCAAAAAGAAACAAAATTGGGGTCAAAAACCAATGAAGAGAGACAAAAAGGGTGTGGAAAACCCATAAATGGGGGCAGAAAAGGGGGCGCCCCAAACGTGGGGCGGTTTCGGGGCGGCGCTGACCTTGACCAGCTTGTCCCAGCCGCAGGACACGATGATGGGGTTGCTGCTGTTGGGGGAGAAGCGCACGCACGACACCCACTCCGAGTGGCTCTCGTCCTGCGGGGGGAAAGGGAAACGGCAACGGGGTCAGCCCCCAGCCCCAAAATGTGAGGGGTCCGGCCCCAAATCCCCTGGGAGACCCCGGCTCCGGTCTCAAACTGCCCAAATCCCGGGGGTTTTGTCAGCGGGAGCTGAATTAGGCCCCAATTTTCACTCCTCTCCCTCTGAAATTTTTAAGGCCCAAATTTTTAAGCCCCCAAAATTTCACCCCCTCCCCCCCAAAAAAAACACTTGGAAGTCTCAAAATTTCAACTGTCAAGACTTCACCCTTAAAATTTCATCCTAAATTTACCCAAAATTTTAATCCCAAAGTTTCACTCCCAAAATTTCACCCCAAAGCAATTTCACTCCTAAAACTTCAACCCAAAATAATTTCACCCCAAAATTTCACCCCAAAATAATTTCACACCAAAACGTCACCCTAATTTCTCTCCCAAAACTTCATCCTAAGAGAATTTCACTCCCAAAATTTCACCCCAAAATAATTTCACGACCAAATTCCACCCTAATTCCACTCCCAGAATTTCACCACTAAAATAACTTCACCTCAAAATTTCACCCCAAAATAATTTCACTCCCAAAATAATTTCACACCAGAATTTCACCCCAAAATTTTCTCCCAAATTTCACTCCAATATTTCACCCCAAAATTTCACACCCAAAGCCATTTCACTCCTAAAACTTCACCCCAAAATTATTTCACCCCCAAATTTCACCTCAAAATAACTTCACACCAAAACTTCACTCTAACTTCTCTCCCAAAACTTCATCCTAAGAGAATTTCACTCCCAAATTTCACCCAATAATTCACCAGAATTTCACCCCAAAATTATTTCTCCCAAATTTCACCCCAAAATTTCACACCCAAAGCAATTTCACTCCTAAAACTTCAACCCAAAATGATTTCACTCCCAAAATTTCAACCCAAAATAATTTCACCCCAAAACTTCACCACTAAACTTCACTCCCAAAATTTCACCCCAAAATTTCACGCCCAAAATAATTTCACCCCAATTTCACTCCCAAAACTTCACCCCAAAATTTCACACCCAAAACAATTTCACTCCTAAAACTTCACCCCAAAATTTCACCCAAAATAATTTCACTCCCAAAATTTCACCACTAAAATAACTTCACTCCCAAAATTTCACCCCAAAATTTCACACCCAAAGCAACTTCGCTCCTAAAACTTCAACCCAGAATTATTTCACTCCCAAAATTTCACCCCAAAATTATTTCACTCCCAAAATTTCACCCCAAAATTATCACTCCCAAAATTTCACCCCAAAATTATTTCACACCAGAATTTCACCCCAAAATTATTCCTCCAAAATTTCACCCCAAAATTTCACCAAAACTTCAACCCAAAATAATTTCACACCAAAATTTCACTCCCAAAACTTCAACCCAAAATAATTTGACACCAATTTCACACCAAAACTTCACCCTTTCGCCCCAAAATTATTCCTCAAAAATTTCACCCCAAAATTTCACCCCAAAATAATTTCACACCCAAAATTTCACCGCAAAATTTCACGCCCAAAATAATTTCACTCCTAAAACTTCAGCCCAGAAGCTTCACCCCAAAATTTTACCCTAAAATAATTTCAGTCCTAAAATTTCACACCAGTATTTCTCCCTAAAATTTTTCTCCCAAAATTGCACCCTAAAATAATTTCACCCCAAAATTATTTCACCCCCAAAATCATTTCACTCCCAAAATTTCAC
>NW_010205396.1:101556-106103 GCF_000695765.1 Mesitornis unicolor | reverse complement strand
TAAAATATATATTTATATGTGTTTGTGTGTGTATATATCTATATCTATATACATATAGATATATATACACATATATATATATATGTGCATTTCCTCAACAACTGCACAGGAAACTAGCATGTATAATGCTTTGGTTTTGTCAATGTTATTGATGGTAACAAAGCCATGCCTTTTTTATGGATTTCTACTTCTGCTGGCAATGTTTGTTACATAGGGATCAGGTCCTGCAAGAGTTCAATTTCAAAATCTGAATGGTACAAGTGAAATATGAAAGCAAGGAAATGTACTCCTTGTAAATTGGCAGAAGAGTGAATCAACTTCAGATCAAATGAAGGTCTAAAATTCTCAAGAGATCAGTCAGCCATAGCCTTTTTCTCTTCCAAACCTCTTGTATGAAATGGTATTTCTGTCTTTAATTATTCAAAAAAGAAACTAAAATCTTGTATTTAAAAAATTCTGACTGCCAAATATTTGAGAATACCATTATCATTAATAATTTGAGAATACCAATATCATTAATTCCTGCTTTAGTTCTGTTCTAGGCAGGTAATGTGGAATTAGTAACCTCAAAGTATTTTTATATTTATTGTATTAATGACAGGTGCTAACCTTCACAATGCAGTCTGGATATAGACCTGAAGCTTGAAAATAGAAAGTTCTTCTTGGTAAACTTTTTCAAGCATGAAGTGGAGGAGTTGAGAAATAGTTTTATCAGAACATAAACATGCTGTAGTGCACTAAAAGGAACTTTTATCAGTACAGAAACATGGAGAATATTTATAGGAGAGCTTCTACTTGTTCAGAGAATGTATCTTAAGGTTTAATGAAGTGATATAACTGTGCAGGAAACCCATGAATTTTAATGTATATATTTTCTTGAACATAGAGTACTTGATACTCGAAGATTGTATTTTCCTTTCTTTGTGATCCAAATTTTTTTTTTCTTTAATTCCCCAAATTATTTCTGAGATTATTCATCTAGACATTTTTTATATGGTAATATTGAAAGATCTAAATTTACTATCAATAAGATTTAACAGGTTGAACTTTATATATTTTGCAGAAAAGCTAGTTGCAGGAGTGCTCCATCCACAGGTGTCGGATTATTCAGTCTCCCACACAGTCACTATTTTTAGGAGGAACATGGCGCTCTGCCAGCTCTCTCAGAGATGTGTAGGAGACAATAGTGGGGATAAATTCACAGCATTATAAAATTCTCAGAAAGTTTGTGAATCATTTGGGTTCAGGTTTCCTTAGAAGTTTCTTTACATTGCTTCTATGCTCATGAAGTTCAGACCAACCAATGTTTTGCCTCAAAGTCAGTCTTAGATACCAAATTTGTCAGAGGTTTCAGCAAGGCATGTTTTGTGGAAGGTAATTGGGCTTAAACGAAAGTTATGCTATCCTTAGGAAACTATGGGTCACTAGCAATTTCAATGTAGCCATTTCATGGCGTGTTTGAGTTTTGTGTGAGCAGATATGATTTTCTACGTATTCACTGCCATGAAACTTATGGTAAGGTGTTTCTGATAAATGGTATGTGTCTACTGTTTGCTTTTTTTCTTTCTTTCTTTGCCATCAACAGCATAAAGTTGGTAATGTGATTGAAGTAGCTAAAGCAATCTGCAGCATCCTCTGCTTTGTGGAAACTAGAGGCATTACTGATGCAGTCAAGAAACTCCGTGCAGTGCCATTGGTGAAAGCACAGGTAACAGATGCAATCTACTGTCCTATTTTCTCCTTAGAACTGAAGCTTGAATGCATGTCACTAATTTTCTGATTGATCAAGGCTGTTGTTACTGTCTTACTGCATGTTTTCCCTCCGACAAATACTAGGTAGGGGCGCTATGGAAAAATAAAAAAACTGTTGACAATGCGTGACAAAGGAGCAACAGAGAACATGTCCTATGTTTAGCTGTGACTGTTATGCTCCTGTGGTTGTTCTTTCTTATTCCCACAAAAGACACAAATCTCTGCTTTGCCACATCAACTATTTACCAAATCATGAGATTTCTAAGTGTTTAATTTTAATATATTTAGCATAAGATGTTAACAAAAAAACCCCATTCCTTTTGTAAATGTCATTTACATTAGGAGATTTTCAGATAGAAGAGTCTCAATTATTTATGCAGGGAAGGACCAGGATCATACAGTGCTCATTTTAGCTGGATTACTCGCTCTAAAACACTAAAGTAACAGGCATTACTGTATAATTGTGAACAGGGACTTTGGAGGGCAGTATTTGTTCTCAGTTCTGTCATCAGCCACTTTGGTGTGACCTTGGACAAGTCACTGTGACCTGACTTACAGTTCTGAGCACCCAGAAATTCTTTTGTAGTCAGCATCTTGGAAATACAGATGCTCCGCAAATTTGAAAATCAAGCCATTAATCACTTGGATTTAGTCTGGTGTAACCTTAAGTCATGCTAATTCTTTCTTACCCTAATGAAATTACCTGTAAACTTTTTAAAACTTTAATAAACTACTAAGGATTCTTTTTTCCTTCCTTGTATGATCTCTGTCTTATTCTTTCCAAGAGCAAATATTGTTTAGAAAAACATGCCAAACTAGGCAAGATGCTTGCTTTCTCAGACCGTTACCTGCTTACAGAACTTTCATTCTTTCTCTTTATTGATTTTTTTTTTTTTTTTTTTTAGCCCATGCCTTGTGATGTGTGTAAGAAAACCTAGGACAGGAAAATAAACAATAGAATAACTAGTGTTTACTGAGTTAATCAATGAGCGTTGTTTAAAAACATGTTTATCTATATAAGTAGAATTTATTTAATTATGCCTGTTAGGCAGTTTGAGGTCCCAAACATAAGACTGGGGAGAGCTAATGTAATTCTTAGTTATAAAAAGGGGGGAGATATCTTTCAACTTAGATAAAGTACAGAACCCAAGCAAATAAACTCTAGAACATCAGTGTAGCTCTTTGCAGGTCTGGGTTGTAAGTAAATCGCTGTACCATGTTTCTGGAACAGAGATCACAGAGCAGACAGTGCTGCATGGCCCTCGGCAGAACAAGCTGTGGCCTTCTGGAATTAGTTATATGGTCTCTGGAGATCGGCAAGTATTGTTAGGGACCAAGCTGCAAGAAACAACATAGCTCTAGGTTTTTTTGTTGTTGCTCAGAGCTGACCAGCTGCTTCACTTAAGCGCTTTATCTTGCTTCCCTTTTAGGTCATGACTCACTGTAAATCTTGTTTCTATAGCATCCTAAATCTTTTCATGTCCACTTCAGCATTAATTATTAGAAGTCACTATTCTGGATAAATTCCAGCATAAATGGGTTTGTGACAGCACACATTTTATCTGGCATGTTGTTGATTTAAATGGAAATAAGAATATCTCCTTTACATTTACAAAAAGTTCTTCCTGTATATTAGAGAGCAAATACAGTAGAGAATAAGACAAAAGAAGTAACAAGGGATTCACATGGTCTGCTCTGCAGTTAAAATGCAGGCTCTTCTGAGAGGCATCAGGCAGATTACATCAAAGGCCTTACAGGAGTTCAGATAGATGACATCTGTAGCTCTTCCCCTGTCCACAGATGTAGTCACTCCATCATAGATGGCCACTAGGTTGGTCAGGCAGGACTTGCCCTTGCTGAAGCTATGCTGGCTGTCTCAAATTGCCTTCCTGTCCTCCATGTGCCTTAGCACTCCAGGAGTCTCCTGGATTGCCTACAGCTTGCTATGTTACTTTTCCAGCAGATGTGGGGTGGTTGAAGTCACCCAGCGGGATGAGAGCCTGTGAACATGATGCCTCCTATAGCTGGAGTAAGAAGACTTTGTCTATAGGCTCTCCTTGATCAGGCAGCCTGTAGCAGCCACCAACCACAAGTTTCCCTTTGCTATCTTTGTCCTTAATTCTTACCCATAAGCTTTCAATGTGCTTGCAGCTATTCTTCAGAGACAGCTCTTCACACTCTATCCATTTATCGATGTAAAGGGCAATGTCTCTGCCCCTCCTTTCTCACCTGTCCTTTCCTAACAGCCTGTAGCCATTGATAGCTGCACTCCAGTCACGGGATTAGTCCCACCAAGTTTCAGTAATGGTGATCAGGTTGTAGCTTTCTAGCAACACGGAGGCTTCCAGCTCCTCCTATTTGTTGCCCATGCTGCATGCATTGGTGTAGAGGCATTTCAGCTGTGCTGTTGACTGTGTCACCTTCTTAGAGGAACACCTGTTAATTCCTTTGAGACATTTCACCAGTGTTTCCATATTGGCTCCTATTACATTAGGAGTCCCTGGCTCATCTCTGTAAGACTTCAAGTGTGCTGCAGTGTACCCAGCATGCCTCAGAGGAACAGGCCTTCACTGGCAACCTGTTGATCTGACTATGGCGAGTCACAGATTGTCACAGGCAAGCCTAATATTGTCCGCCTCCTCCTTCAAGTCTAGTTTAAAGCTCTGTCAGTGAGCCCTGCGAGCTCCTGAGAAAGAACCTCTTCCCTCTTTAAGACAGGTGAATCCCATCTCACGCCAGCAAGCCTGGTGCTGTGTAGACCATCCTATTTTGAAAAAAAACAAAAATTATGGTGG
>NW_010205396.1:51303-101525 GCF_000695765.1 Mesitornis unicolor | reverse complement strand
AGGAATGTGCAGTGTGACCAGGTGGATGATATGCTCAGCCTGATGGCAAATCTATGAAAGGAAGTAGAAAGGTTAAACACCAGGAAGGCTGAGAAAGGAACGTCAGAGAGACTGGTGGAGCCATGCTCTGCTGTCCTGGAGACAAAACCAGGAACACCCACCAGAAAAAAATTCAAGATCAAGGAGATCCTGTATACTCCCCCTGCCAGGCTGAAGGCAGCAGCTTAAAGGAGTGGATAGAGTCAAGTCCATGCTCAGGGAGGAAATATATTGGGACTAATTTTTTAAAGGATTTCTCCTGGAGTTAACGGAAACAGTGTATTTTCTCTCTGAGTTTTCAGGTCAGTTCTGTGAACCCATTGTATAAACTGCCTCCTATGACTGGCTTATGTTTATGGATTATACCTGAGTCCATTTTCAGCCCCATCCTCTCTGAATTCCATCAGAGAGATAGATACAGTGGTCAAAGAGCCAAATCAGTTCTTGGTTAGTGTGGCCTTTCTTCAGCAAGCAGAAAGCTCCACAAGTCATGGCATGAAGAATATGATAATGGCATTAAAACCACAGAGTACAGGTCATCTTTTCAAGTCTAAGGTTTCTGTTGATGTTCACATTTGCTTTTGCTTCTGAGTCACTGTCATGCAAATACTGTATTTTAGAGGTGAAGTGGTTGTTACTAGGCAAAGAATTGAATTATAAGCTGATCTATCCTGTTGTAAAAACAAACAAACAAAAAACTCAAACCAAGCAAAAAACCCCTCCAAGTGTTCCCAGTTTGCCATCGCATATTTTTCAGCGTGTTTCCAATTTCCATCTCTACTGTACAGACAGTCTCCAATATACACAGGTTCTGCTCAACCAACTTCCATGTACTTCCTTGCATAGAGGGAGCAATACAAATACACTTTCCTATTTCTCTTTTACCTATTTAAATTATAAGCTCTTCAGGGCAAGGAACACTTCTCCTTATCTATATGTACAGTCTCCAGCACAGTAGAGTGCTGGTCCTGGCTGTAATCTCCCAGAGGCTAAAAATGATAAGTGGTGGTGGTGATGATAATGATGATGTTTGCTCATCTGTAATGAGTGAAATGATACTGCTCTTGAATACCCTCTTCTGAATGTTAAAAAGATTCTGTCCTGATTGAATGTTTTTATCACTAGTCTTAAAATATTTTTCTGTCCTAATATTCACATAGGAACCTGCTTGTCTCCACACTTCAGTTGGAGAATACTGACTAGATTTTTACTCATTTTTTAAAAGCTTTTAAGTTACTGAGGTTTTCTTCCCTTAACGTTCACTTTGAGGCTCGGTTAGCTTAACTCATTGCCTGTCCCTTGAAGCCTTCCTTTAAAGTCTGTCTATGACCTTGACTGACACACCTCTCCCCCTTATTCCCTCCTTGGTGAAGCAGACCTGACTAACAACTGACTTCAAACAAATGGAGGGAAAAAAAAAGGTCAAACTGTTACTGCACCACCAAATGCCGTTGCTGCTTGTTGCTTTTTACTCCTTTGAGAAATACGTGCTAGCGCAGTCGATTAGACTTCAGCAATCTAGAAAAAGTTTGGGTTTGATTTCATGAAGAGCTTCATCTTTCTCAGCAGCAACTGAACTATAAATGTCATCAAAGCAGTAAAATCTATTTCTGCATGTTCTGTAACTGAAATGCTGTTCTATGTTATGAAAATAGAAATTGCACATTATATGCAACTACCTCATATACAGAATAGTATATAACAAATCAGATTTTATCTATATTTATCAATATGTATACAAAGACAATGGACCATCTCTCCCGTCTGTATCAACATGTGTAGCCAAAATTAGTACTCAGCAGTTGGATGTTTGAAGGAGTACCAACTTCTCCAGACTTTTTTTGAGTTAAATGCCCCTACATTTCATAGGAGTTTTATGTGAATTCTGAGTACTGACAATTTTGTCAGTATTAAATCCTGCAATATTAGTGTATCTTGTCAGCCTACTTAAATTGTGTGTTCATCAGCATAGTACTCTCAAAACTTTTTGTTAGGTAGAAGAGAGGCTTTTTTCAGACAAGCAGGTAACTTGCACCACAAGTAAAGTGAAATTTTTGAGGTTACCTGTTATATCTCAAGTACTGCAGCCTTAAGTTTCAGGTAAGGGAGAAATGCCAGAAAAAAGTTCTAGCTGCTTTTTCGCTGTGATTTCCTGATGCTTTAGTGTAATATATGGTCTGCTTTTGTCTGCAATACCTTTTAATGCATCCATTTGGCAAGCTCCATGTGCACTTAATGCCTCAGGGAAACTGCTGCTTACTCCTTCCAATGTAAATTACATGGGGTGCCAGTATACATTTGTGCATATGTATCTGTACATGTGTGCTTACATGTGCATGTGTGCTTTAAAAAAAAACACAAACACTCAATGTGTTTCTATTTAATTCTGCTTTTATAAAAAAACATAAATAAAAACAAAGAAACTTCAATCTTCACTGTTTAATTAAACTATACTTATTACTGCCTCACTGCCTCCTCACTGCCAGTACTGTGCCTTCCTGTACAGTGGTTAAAAGATTATGAAAGCAACTGGCACCAGTGATAGTTTCTTCTTAACTGATTGCTTCTCTTTATATATGTGATTCATTCAGTCTCTAACCAACCTAACATTGGGATTTTTAAATCCGTTCAGGGGAAACTCTGGGCCTGCTGCACAATTAATGTTTTTCATTCCCTTTTTTTTATCTTTCTTTCTTTCAGCAGCTTACAAAAAGTCCTAGGAGATCAGATCCTGCCAGAACAGGCATTAATCCATTATATATTAAATGGGCTACACTATATTGAAATTATAAGCGCTGTTCCAAAAGGTTGTTTACTTTCCAAAATTTGAGAGAATTGAACAAAGGTCTCTGTTCCCATTTGTCTCACTGCATTATAAAGATTGTGAAAACATATTTCTTAGCCTGGAGATTGCTTTTCTCCCCTCAAGGAAGCATTTGACTTCTTTTCATATTTACCAGGCAAATGCTGGCAGCTCCAAGCTGGGTACCGGAGGGAAAATGTACATCCAGCATTGTACTTGTGTCACCTCTGTACGCATTGTAATTTTTAAGAAGCATCTTGCTGAATACATATGTACTAACACAAAGCATTCTCCCGCCTTGCATTCCCACTGCAAAGGGATTAATGATTGTAAAGGACAGTAAACCTTTCAGGGACCTGGGTTCAAGCAAGGCACACCACCGGCAATGCTGAAACCCAGAATTAACTTGTTAGTCTCTCTGGTCAAAATTTGTAACCCAGTAACGTATTTCTATGTCACCTTGGTACATGCGAGTCTGATTTCGGAGCCAGGTGATGGAGGAGCAGACTGAGCAGTGGGCAGGGGAAGCTGGTCACTTGTGCTTTCCTTGAGCCAAGGCCAGGTGCCACCTGCCGTCCTGAGGCTGTGGGTGCCACCCATCCTGCTGGGTGACGCGCTGAGCCACCTGTCGTCATGTTATTTTTTCCTGTGCAGAGGTGGAGGCACAGGCAGTGTAGCAATATTTAATTGTGCCCAGTATCTGAGAAGGCTGGAGCAAGGTCTGATTGATGGCAGTTACCGTACTTAGAGATTTAACAGAGCACCATTTTTTTTAAAAAAAAGTTTAATTGGGCTGGTCTGTTCAGTCTATATAACTTGCCTGAATTTTTCAGTGTTCAGTTCCAGGAGTTCCTACTGACTGCAGTGGGATATGAGAGGTGGGAATCCAGATACTAAATTAATGTTAGGCATCAAGAGCTGTGTTTAGGCACTAAGGGCATAAACACCCCTTAAATCCCTGCACCTGATATTTCCTTTTGGCAGTCTATGGTTAGCTGCCTGCTCAAAGGCATTTGAAGAGCATAGCTATTTTTGCTGCTTTAGCATGGGAATGTAGGTGAAATGTAGGCCACTTGAGTAGAGAATTGGTGCTCCTCACCTTTGAAATGATGTTGAGGCTCAGAGTGGTTGTGGGATTCATGCGTGAATATATAAGATGCGCAAAGGGATGGAGAGGGTATTCTTATCTCTTTTATACCAATACTGAAAACATGTATGCACCTCAAAAGTAGGTAAGTGCTGCTTTGTATCCTGACACACCTGTGAGAAATCAGGTCCTGAGTGACTTGTCTGAAATGGTAGAGCAAGCAGGTAGAAGAACTGGAAAGAGGTCCTGGTACTCTGAATCCCAGTCGTGTTCTTTGTCATCAACATTAGGATGCATCTCTCCCCTCTCTAACCTTATTTTCTATGAGTACTGCTTCTAAAACCATTATAATTGCTATTTGTCCTTTTCTGAAGTAACTGATTACTTTTTCCTCTGGTTTTGTCTTTACAGAATTCACTTCAAAGTGTGGAAACACCAGAAAAAGGTAAAGCGTTATTTTTAAAGTTTGTTAATTCAAGTTGTGTCATCAGAAAGCACGTTTTGCTATTTTTTTGTATTAGTAAACTGTTACAGTTAGTACACTGTAGATGTTTACATATTTAGTTCTATTATAAGATAATTACAAGTTAAAGCTTAAGTGAACTAAAAATGTAAATAAAACATTGCATTCACCAAAACTAATCTGGCGATTCAGATATGGAGAATGAATAGTAGAGTGAATGAACTTATCATAGTTAGTGGTAGTCACAGGAGTTGTCCTTAATCGAAACTTTTTTTTCTCAGAGAAAAAAAAGAAATAAGGAACTTCATAAAAGCCTAAAACAATAATTTTGTGTGTGGTTTTTCTACTCAGCTCCAGTAATTTTTATTCCTCCTTCATGAAGCTTTAATTCTTTGTCTTTTGTTGTGTAAATAGTGTGTTTTCTTAAATGATAAGTTGTCATAAGAGTAAGTTAATTAATGGTAATGGACAAAATTGGAGACCCTTATTTAATTCCTCGGTTCAAATCAGCTTAGACTCATTGGCTAATGCCCAGTACTGTTAGTATACTGGGGAGCACCTCTCAGACCAAAGCATGTGCAGAAGTCTGTCCTGTCATAGGTGCCTGTGTCGGGTTCTGGAGAGGACAGCCACTCTGGGGAATAGATCCTGCCCTACCCCTCTGTGGCTGGCCTGTGACATGCAGCTAGGGGTGCTACACAGATGCTTTCAAAGGGCCCTCCATTTAAGCGTTGGGGTGGGCTGGGGTGTCTGTGGAATGGTGGTCTCTCTCCATTTAGTTTGAGGAAAAAAGTGGCCTCTGAGATGCTTCTTTCCCTCTCTTTTTCCCTCTGTCTGCTTTTCTTCATTGCAGTGTGCTCAGAGAGGTAAAAAGGTGAACCAACCACAAAGACTACAGCAGCCTTTCAAACACAGAGGTGGTTCAAATGCAGGATTCCCAATGCCAGGCTTGTTGTTTCACCATTATTCAACTTCATGAACAGCAAACAAAGAAACAGCAATTATGTTTGTTAGCTGCCAGGAAAAGCTAAGCAGCTGGAGGGCCAGAGCAGTGAGGAGAGAACGTGCAGGTGCAGAAGGGAGAAGATAAACACAGTTTGTAAGATTCTTCTCCCTTGGATATAGTCATTCATTCCATGACTTTTGTTTTTTTTTAACGCTCTTAAAAGCAACTAATTGTTGATGATGAAAAGAATAGTCACCAATTGACATTTACCTTAGAAAGATCTTCCTCTACAGACTGTTCAGAAAACCTGGCTGGAGAGGATCTAAAACAGTCCTCTACTTCAAGATACTTCCATATCTGGACTTCATTGAATCAACAGCTTCCTCAAGGAAAACTTGATTTATTGAATAATGATGAAGGAATCAGATTTTTTTATTCTCTACTTCTTTGTACATATTTATATATGCCAGTAAACCTTCAGCTGTGAAGAGTGATGCTTCTCTGTCTGTTCTTAGCACACCCTAATTTCATAACAATTGCAGAATCCTTTTGGTACTATAACATTAGAAACTAGAACTTACAAATTGCAAGTCAGAACTTGCCAAGCCGTTAGTCGTTCTGTGGAGAAGCCTATATTGGAAGTTGTCCAAGGTAACCAAAATTCAAATTGACCTCATACATGCAGTGATACATATTTCATGTACATTTTAACATACTACATGCCTTACATATGCACCTATTAAATAAACTTCTATAAGCCAGCAAAATATTTAAAGTTAAGCTAATGAGTGTTAACAGAAAAGTCTAGCTGTCATATCAAAGCTGATGTTAAGGCCATATCTGATAAGAAACAAAGTGTGAGAGCAATGCCTAAAAGCGATCTGCTGGAACCTAGGACTCATCCCCCAAGGAGTGTGCAAAGCCGTTCTACACACCATTTCTTTTGGGGTTCACAAGGTTTCCGCAGTGCCAGTTTTGTCAGTGCTCACCTTCCTGATAATGCCATGGGGCCTCCCATCCATTGACCTAGGGACACTGGGACTATGGGGAATCCAGATTATATTTTCACTTGCTAAAACCAGAAGTGAAAATCAACTAGATGGAGAGTTGTGCATTCTTACTGAAATCACCTTTGTGTTTTCTTTTTCACTTCATTTGCTTTCCACCCTTCATTATGCTGAGCTGGCTAGAATTGCAGGCATGCAAAAATTTGCATGCCTGTGACCCAAAAGTAAAGTAAAATCGCCACTTTAGCTCAGTGCTGGTAAATTTTTCCAGATCTTTGAGAAGCTAAAAACCGTGTGCTCTGCTTTCTCCAGCAGCACAATTGCAAATGAAGTCAGCACTGACAGATGAGGAGAAGACAGACAGCATTTCCTATTTGTACTGTTCTTTTCTGTCTCTTGTATGTATTCATGTTTATTTTGAAGAAAATGTGATCAAATTTGAACAGCAAGAGCAGCAATCAGTTACTCCAACTAATAATTTCTTCTTCATCTCCTATTCTTCCCCCAAGTGATAGTTATTACCCAGAGCATCATAAAAGAATTTTGTTTTTCTTCATTATAGCTTCTCTCTACCACAGAAAAGAAAAATATAAAGGCTACTATTAAAATTAAAGCTTTACTTAATAATTTGTTTAGAAACTGCTTTAATCTTTCTTTTTAATAAAAGTTTATCAGAGGTTTAATACTAGTCATTTACCCTGGACTAAGCAAGTCAAAGACTATATTCAAAATATCTAGCCTTAATTTAATGTTGCAATAACTGGCTCTATTAACAGTGTTATCTCTGTAGGCCAAATTATTCCACTGCTGTGAATAGAGCAGTACTTATCCATGTTATGCGTAAGTCTGGATCATGTATTTTTTCCTCTATATGAAGTCCTTAGAAGATTATATTAATGTTTTAGGACTCAAAGTATTTTTATATTTCTTCTAAAATGTGAGGAGCGATAGGCATTTCTAGACATCAGCAGCATCAAGTGTTCCCAGAAAATAACAAATAATATTATTCATGTTATTAGACATTTAGCATTGGAGTTTGCTGCAGTCCACAGTATGAAAAGACAGGCTGCAAGCTGGTACAAAACTGAGTCCATGTGTGCTTTTCAAAAGCTAATGAATGTATGTTTATACAATGTAGAGCCGTGCTACTTCAGGCAGGGATTTTACCGGATCAGACACAATAAGCAGCTTTTGGAATTTGATCAGTAGTTCTCTGGGACCCATCCCAGAAAGTCTAGTATGCACCATGAACAGATGATACTGAATCAGGAGTCTTTTCCAACTGAATTGCTTGAGTTGCAGTCTTTTCAAGTGAATACAGAAATCAATACCTTGATAATGATACATTTAAAGAAGTTGTCATTACATTTAAGGATGTGAAGGTTCACTAATTGTGCTTGGGATTTGATAGTTGCTTCTAGATCTGATCAGAAAAATATCCACACAGAAAGTTTCCAAAAAAAAAAACAACAAAAAACAACAACCAAAAAAGGAGAAAGGGAGAAAAAATGGAAGGTGTTTTGAAGACTTCCCTGTATAAAATGGAATACTCCACTTTCTTCTTTTCCTTGCACAAAGCCATTATAATTTTGTTTTGGATAAATCACTTTTAATTTGGAATATGGAAAAATTTCAAGAGCTTTTTATTGATTGCATTTAATATCCATTTTCCTGCATTCTTTTCAAATCTGAGCATGACTCTTTACCTCTAACTTGTTTCTGTGTTACATCCTGATTTGTTGTTCTGAAAGCCAGGGGGGTTTTAACCAAGACCAATTTTTAAATTACTACTTTCCCCCCTGGTTCTCTAAAAAATTTAGACAGAAGTTACGAAGGCCATATATAGCATAGAGTAGCAGAGACATTTTTTATACCAGGCTAGCAGGAGATTTTTAAAGTTTCTTTCAAGGGATAATTCATAGGACTCTTTCACTAGTAGAAGTAAACAGTAAGGTTAGTGATTGGAAGTGACATCTGATCAGTATTTGTATTACAGCCTTTTCACATTTTGCCTTTTTCTTGTTATAAAAATGGTCTAATTAATGCTGCTTAGCACCTCATCTAAATCTTAAGGTTGGTTGGGTTTTTTTATTTTTTTGAGGTGGGGGAGCATGTGTGTATGACCTAAACTGTATTTATGATCTTGCTCTTTTTCTTCTTGCTGAAAATAAGTGAGAAATAACAATATCAGGCTCCTGTTCTCCAAAATATCTCTAAGGTGTCAAAAGGGTCTTGAGCCTTCCTTTCAAATTTTGTTCAACCAGATATTTGTCATATTTTACCCAGAGAAAACACGCATACAGGGTCAGAGAGGGCTTGTTTATTGTGTATTTAATTGACGTTATCTACTAGTCCAATAACAGCAAAGTACCTACTCTGTAGGAAGGCCTGGTACTAAAATCATGTGTGAATTATAATACTGGACTGTGAAGAAGAAAGTAAGTGGTTTTCTTTAAGGAATAAGCTAGTACGTTCCTTACTAAATCTTGAAGGCACTTGCAGGTATACTCATGAACACTTTCAGGGACGGTGTGGATTGTTCTGTTTCTTACCAAGGGTGAAATTTATTCCTTCAAATCTTGTGTACAAGGAACATGTATCAGAAATAAGTGTATCTGGCAGCTGCAGTTAAAGTTCGCTTCTCTTGGTTTCATTTCTGCAAGTCTCATTTCTTCTCACCTTCAGTGAGAAGGTGATGCCAAGTGATTTCATACCAGAAATAAATTACGAAGTTTGAGTTGTGAGATTATTAATCTTGATCACAATTCACTTTGCGATGTGGTGTGTTAATCGTCTCCGAGATACTGGCTATGCCTGGAAAGCCTTTCTGGAAAATAAACTCTGGCATAGCTGAACCTGTGAATCTGCTGTAGGAAGTCCATAGCCTGTGCTATGTAAATGAGTGAAACACCATAGTCCTTTCTCATCTAAGATTTATTAATCATAAAAGTCATAAAAAGCAGTAAAGTTCTCTGGCTTCATGAATGGGCGATATAATTTCAGCATACCAAATCCTGTTCAGCAACTCATAAAAATACAGTTAAAAGATGCTGACCAACTTTTGCGAGTAATGGACATTTATGGATGAGACAAGATGTTTGTCTCTAATTTAGTTAATTGCTACCAGGCTTAATGAGTGAAAAGGAGAGGGGGGAGGGTAGGGAAGGCTGACTGGCAAAGAAACCAAGAAACCATCACATTTTTAAACTGAGAGCTGACAAGAGTAAGAAAATTAATGTAGAAAAAAATCGTACAGCTGCAGATCAGGTCATACTTGGATGTTTTCTTACACCTGAGAAACAGTATTCCTGAGAAGATCTTCATGCTGGTTCTCCTAATAATTAGATGAGTAAGGCTGGAGATTCATTTGTCTCCCTTTGCTGGCAGCTGAACTGATTGCCCTATTGCTGTCTTCACCTCTCATATGCCATCATAGCAAGAGAGACAGCCTGTAGGCCCTGCCAGGCCGTGCTTCCAAACTTGCTCTGTTTCTGCAGTCAGGCACAGAGTCTGCAAGCCTATGGGTGAAAAGTGGAAATGTAAGAGAGAGAGAGAGAGAGGAAAAAGAAGAACATTTCCCAATTCCTTTCAGCAGGGAGTCTCACAGACGTTGCTTGGAACTAACTGAAGGCTTTTAACCTTGCCCCACCTAGCCACATAGATCTTGTAAGATGGGCAGGTCCCTGATACCCAGGAAACTTTTTTCATCTCACCACTGGCAGGTTAAAACACATTATAAATAATTGAGGCAAAATTTGTGATTTTTTTTCTCTTTTTTTTCCCCTCAGTTTTGGTGGGATTTTTGTCTGCTTTTTACGTATCTGGCATTCGGGTTTGTGACTCATGTAGATCATGAGAATCATTCTTTTCCAAACATGGCCAGTGGACAAGATAGCTTGGATATAGTGATAGGCAGCTTGCATCTTATTCACTTCCTTGCCTGACGTGTAATTTTCTATTGAGGAAAATATTTACCCTATTGTGTATGATACTCCTGACTTATTTTTCTTTTCCCCCCAAGACGTATTCCTTTCTTTCTGTGGCTTAGCTGAAATATAATACATTTCCTCTTGTTTCAAAATTCAAAACATTGCCTTACAGCCTAGAATATGGTTTGTATAAAAACTCCTGGTGGCCAAAGGGTACATTTCAAAATACAGCAGGAAGTTTACACAGACTCTGTCTTACATTTCACCTTCTTTTGGAGAAAATGTTGAGAAGGTTCCACCCAGCAACCATTGACTTCAGTAGGCCAGTTTGCATAAATAAAGGCTTTGCTATTACACTGCATCTACCTGTCTGCCACTTTGAACAGATTGGAGCCAGGGAGTCTTCTAAGTAGCTCTTTTTCCTTAATGTAAATAGTGTGGTACTTTTCAGATAAAGTAGAAAATACTTGTTCAGATAGTCCACTGATGTCCTCTTCTGGACCTCTTAAGAAGGCTTTATGTGTATTACTATAGGTAATTACTTGGAATGTCAAGAATTCAGTAGAAGTTAAAACATTTTAGTTTGGAAGGTAATGTTATTACACATCGAACAGAACTGGTTATGAGAATAAAATGGTATACTAAGGAAAAAAATAATTAGTGCAAAACATTTATTTAGAACAATTATGGTGAAGGATGATAAATGGAGAAAATGGTAAAGAGAATAAATAAAAAGATAATTAAAAACAAGTGCTAGACAGAGAAGCATGCACAAACAAAGAGTAAAAGGACTGAGTTTTCTTAACCTGTTAGTCCCTCAAATGATTCAGTTTTCAAATGTAGAAAATTATTACAGCACAACATGGTGGAGTATTCTAGCCAGTCCTTCATGAGTGCAATAATTTCCTGACAGTATTTCCAGTAATAAACCCGTCTGTATGTCAAACTATTTCAATTTTATGTATATCTCTATTGTTACATAGTTAAATTTGTCTATTATAAAACGAAGAGTGAAATAATTCCTTTGCATGATTTGCAGTGTATTTTGTGACTCAATAGTTCTGAGTATTTGCTAGTTTAGAGGCAAAAGGTATCAAAGAAGGAGAATAAAATTCCAGACCAAGGATGTGTTTTTTGGAGACATTTCTGTTAGGAAACTGAGAATGCTAAGTGCAGTGTATTGTGGTATCTGTGTCTGATGTTGGGCAGGGTTCCTGCACTTATCCCAGGTATAAAAAGCTAATACAAGCAAGTCTTAGGCTTCCTGTTCCTGGAATTTTATTTTTTTTTAAATAATCACTATTTGAAAGCTAATAGATGGCTGCTGAATACTGTAGCCAGACAAGTTTAGGAAGTATGTCAGGAATCTTCTTGATCATCTAGGAACCCATGTGTTAGAGACGGGGAAAAAAGGAGAATTTAGGGTACTTCTCTTAGAAGGCAAATCATCGCAATCTTAAAATGATACAGTGGACTCTGACACTCTCTCAAGCTGTCCCTTGCTGAGAAATGAGTGCTTGTACCAGCTCTCTTCACTCGATGGAGGCTGCCAGGTCTGGGGATTTTAGTTTACACTGGCAATCAGGCAATCTTTAGCTGCTCCAAAAACAGAGAGAGGGAAGATGGATAAAAGCCAGTAATTGCAGAAAAAGAGCACTGCAGAGTTGAAGCCAGAGGAAATAACATAAATAAAGGTGTGATATAAATGAGAGTATAGCTTGCATAGGTACATATAGATATGTATTTCAGTGTCCATCATTGTGTAATGTTATCACCAAACCCTGACCCTCTGAATGCTGACTATATCTGCTTGTGGCTGCTATACAGTATTTATTTTATGAATTGTTTACCTAGGGTTGCAACAGCTTTATAGGCTTAAAATTTAACCAGTGCCTTTTCTCCATTCTGCGGCTGCATTGACAGTTCCCTTGAACTAGTCAACTAGTTAGCTGCTGAAATTACAAAATACGTACATAAAATAAATCCTTCCAGCACAAAAATTAACAGACTAATATGGCATATCTGAGGCACACACTAACTTGTTGTAGTTTAAAATGCTTACTTTGAAAATGCCTCAATATGAAAGCACTGTAATGAAAGACTGTTAATGATACAGCAGAAATGAGCTAAGGCTGGTTTCAGAAGCACAGATGGCTAATTGGCTTCAGTTGGTAGGTTATGTCATTTTAATTAAGTTTTATTAGGAAGCATTTCAAAGCCATAACTGATGGTTTAAGATAAATATAGTTCTTCATAAATGACCTATTGCTAACCTTTATTTATTTCTCTCTCTCCTTTCAGCATTAATAGAGGCTGCTGTTGCTGAGCTCACCATGGCCATCTCTTGTCTCATCCATGTTTACAGCAATAGCTTTGATGCAAATTTCCAGCTTGCCAGCATACCTAAAAGCCCTTCATGTGCAAACATCAGCCTAGGTTCCCAGCTCAGCTTCACCGTTTATGCTGCCCATAACATCCCAGAAGCCTGGGTGAACAGGTAAGAGAGGATCCAGTTCACAATACAAGGTGTTGTGTCCTAGATTACAAATTTTTCACAGATATTAGCTTACCTCTGTTGCTTTGGTGATACTCCTATATTAATGTTAGAGACTGAGTAAGTGTGTGTATCTCCACTGTTTTTCTAGCATAAAGTGCATTTACTTCAGCCTGACTGACAAGGACACTTTGAGGCCCCATAGATAGATGGAGAATCAAGGGAATGGCCTAGTTGGTTGCTCTTGACCAGTGTGGAAGGTTAGTAACAGAAGCAATGTCAGAGCACTGGCCTTGATGTGTATGTGTGCAAATGCTGTGACCAAATTGCTCAGAAGGAAGAAGGAAAGGGTGTGTACTACATGCCCAGAGAGTTGGACTGGGACTTTGTGTGGCCTCTGCAGTACAAGTAACTGGAAGGGTTGAAGGCCAGCCTAGCAAGTTAAACAGAGGGTTGCTTTTGTTTAAACACAATCTGAATGAGGCTTTTTTGCTCTTGATGTATTCAAACGACATTACTTGGCTAAGTATGTGAATTGGCAATCCTCTTTATAGATGGTGATTAAAATAAGTATAATTTATAGGTCTAAGTATACCTACTACTATATCAGCATAGCATAGGAAGGAAAAAAGGGAGACAGCTTAAAAAGTTAATTGAAGTATTCTCTTCTACATTGTTTATTTGGTCAAATTAGTTGTCCCTTCAAATAGCAGTTTCCTATTCTGTTCAGAACTGATGTTTTCCTCTTACCACTCCAGCATGATCAAAAGACGACAGGTGACTACAGCCTGTTAGCATTATTTTTATGAGTCAAAATGCTGGTCTCCAAGTTTTTATTAATATTTTCCTCTTGTGCCAACTTTACCTTGAATTCCAAATGACTGATTAAAAAGCAGCAGGATCATTTGCATTAAACTGTGAGCAAGAGAGTGTACTATATACCATTAGCTGTAATTAGCAGTTTAATAAAAATCTGAGAGAATTTGCATTAATTAAGGTAATAAATACAGAACTATAATCACTGTTCTGATTTTGCAGATGGTTATACCATTCCCACTGTACTTCATGTTTTACCAGAAAAATGTGAAATTACATATGGCCTAGAGGCCACTGAAGACTTCCATGCTATGTTCAAGTGCACGAAAATGGGAATTTCTCTTTCTCCTTAATCTCCCTTTCCAGTCTTCCCAATATTCATATCTAGCATGGACTTCTTAACAGGAACTGCCGCTCTAACTCCTACTTTCCTCAAATATTTTTACTGACTTCATTAACATGCAGATTCCCCATTCTTATTTCTGCACTGCATGAGTTCATGTTGGCTATATTATAGCTCTTGTTTTCCGTTAACCAAAGGTCACATTTTATGATATTGCTGCTGTTTGTAACATGTTTTAAATATATATTCCTGCATATTTATATAATACATGTATTAAAAGTGTTACAATTTTTATATTCCTCACTGTCTGTCTCACATTCTTTTTCTTCTGTACATACCAGTATGAGATAAAATACTTTTAATCATTTGGGATAAGGGAGAGTGGATTGTCTTATGTTTTACAGAATCCCATTAGTGTCCTGTGAAATCCATCTCAAGTTCACTTTTGTGAATTTGCTTTTTGTTAATTCTTATCTTTATTATCTTAGCTTCTTATTCCAATCTTACTGTCCTCATTAGAATACATGTACAGATAGTATGACTTGCAGAATAATGTTGCAAAACTGGTTACCTTTCTTTACTGTATTTTCAGTCCTTCTTGTTTCTTTTATCAGTTTGTTGTTTTATCTCATTGAAAACCCAAGCAGATATGCCTTATTTGCTGCCAGTGGCATAAAGTTATTAGCTTCCTGTTTGGCTGCATTTGTTTCTACAGCCCCCAAAAATCAGATTCCTATCAACAGCTGGATGACTGAAGTGATCTTTGGCACAAAACTATAGACTTGTGCCTTTGAACTCACAGGGAGGTTACCTAGGCACAATGCTCTATGAAGACCCAAAATGGGTTGAAGTGCATGTGCTCTGAACAATGTTTCTGACTTCAGTCAGACTGAAGCATTGTGTAAGCATTAATCTTTCCGGGATTAGATTCTTATGATGTATTAGTCAAGGATATATCTTTATACTGTTTATCAATATTTCTGTTTAAACAGCAATGCTTAATAATTTTATTCCATTAAAACCTATGATTTCCTGCACTATCCTCCAACAGTTTGTAAAGTTTAGCCTCTAGAGGAAAGATGCCATATTTAAAAGCAGAACCATTTCCTAGTCTTGTCAGGTAAATTTTCCTTTTTTTGCATTCATACCTCATAGGTACTACAGATTCCAGGTTCTTTTCTTTGAATTGAAAAAAAAAAAGAAAGATTAAAAGAACGAGCATATATGCATTATAATAATTGCAATGATTATTTTAATGTTTCAGATTTGCTGTTCAGATTTGACTCTGTTTCCACTGTTCATCATTCCTGATAGAAAGTGGTCTAAAGCTGAGACCGGCAGGAAGACCAATGAAGAACATTAGTTGGTTATACACTATTTCTCTATTTTGACTAAAACTTTTAAGATTTCAGTAAGAAGAATATGAAAGCAACAGGTAGCCCCAGGCCTGAATTACACTGTGAAGCTAGTCTGTTAAGTATCGGAGGAATGCCTACAGAGAGAGCTTTAATGCTTCTGCTGTAATGAATGTATAGATTCCCTTAAGTACTAACCTGTTCATTGCAGACTGGGAAAAGAAAGTAAAAATAGATTTACTGTTGACTGAATTTGTATGATGAGCAAGTTGTAATACTTCAAAACTTGCATCCAAAATTCCCTTGACTGCAATAATGAAAAAAAATTAGTCCTAATGACAAAAACATGGAGCAGAATCTAGGTGTCTTAAGTACGTTTCTTGAACTCTGAATGTGGAAACAACAACTCAAAATAAGCACACTCCCCATTAATATGAGATTCATTATTATAATTCTTTTTGCATGTAAGGATGGATCTTCACAAGTTTCTGAATGGTGCTGGACATGGTACATTACAATTATTTTTTTTTTCTTTCCCTTTGTAGCTACAAAGTTTTCTCTTTTTCCTGTTCACTAACTTATGCTGGGAAGACAATATGTCAGGTGAAGATTTGCAAAAATATACCAGTTAAAAGATCCTTCTTTTTCCTGACTGATTGGAACGAGAAGTAAGTTTTCGCCTGTGTTTGATATATGTTTGTCTGACAGATTGTACATGTTGAATATTACATTCGCACATCTCTGCTATGGATCTTCTGAGCAAATTAAACTCCACAGAATTCAGAGACACTTTAGGAAATGGGAGTGAGAAAGGAGTGGGGTTAGCCAGAGGAAGAGAAATAGGACTGAGCTAAGTCTGGTCTGACAATGAGCTAAACTAAGCTGGTCTGTGAATAGCTTTAATTCACAGGGGGCATCCTGGAACTAAAAGGACATGCTACCAAAGGTTTTATTTCTTTACTCGTTTGAGGACTTCTGCCCTTTGGATTTACCTCTAATAGGTATGCAAACCAACTTGAGAACCTATTGTAACTTTACAGGTTTGGGTTTTTTTTTTAAGAAGGAGCAAGGCTGTTGAGGTTGTGGATTTTTGTTTTGTTTGCTGTAGATAATAACGATTTGCATCTTTTAAATGAGGACTTAGTTTGAGACTGCAATTTTAAAGTAATGGCTGCCAACTGCCTGTCACCTGCCTGTCTGCTTTGAGGAAAGTAACTCAATTGAAGAACAAAGCGCACACTCAAACAACATTCAGTTAAGGCAAGGGGATGAGAGTGTATTTGCAATAGATGGGAGAGAAGTATGCAAATTTTTTATGAGGGAGTGGAGCATCTCCCTTATGAGGAGTGCCTGAGGGAGCTGGGTCTCTTTAGCTTGGAGGAGACTGAGGGGTGACCTCATTCATGTTTATAAATTTGTAAAGGGCGAGTGTCAGAAGGAAGGAGCCAGGCTCTTCTCTCTGATGTCCAGTGATAGGACAAGGGGCAGTGGGAGCAAGCTGGAACATAGGAGGTTCCATGAGAACATAAGGAAAAATGTTTTTACTGTAAGGGTGACAGAGCACTGGACCAGGCTGCCCAGAGAGATTGTGGAGTCTCCTTCTCTGGAGACATTCAAAACCCGCCTGGACGCGTTCCTGTGTGAACTGGTCTAGGTGATCCTGCTCTGGCAGGGGGCTTGGACTAGATGATCTTTTGAGGTCCCTTCCAACTCCTAACATACTGTGATTCTGTGATTTGGAGTAATATTGTTTTCTTCCAGCTTCCTGAACATGACATGTTTATATTTACAATCTTTGAAATGTTTGGTATTTTACATCACTGTTTCCTGTATTCTAAATCTGAAAGCAGCTTAATTACATTGTAATTGAAAAAAAAAATCTACAAGTCATCTGTATCTACAAGTCATCTGAAAGTTGTTTTGTTTTGTTTTGTTTTTTTTAATTTACAGTTGATTACAGAGTGCAATTCCTAACTTCTGTTTGCCTTTACCTAAGATGCACAGCAGTGTGAAGCTGGTCAAATAGAAGACTTTATGTCAAACCTGTTGCATATCTATCTTAATGGAGATTTTGCGTAGCCTTCTTGCACAACACTCCTGAACAGACATAGAAAGCTTAGTATGTCTGCCCTATGGTTAGGAAACAAAGTGAGTGCACTTCTGCTCAGCATCCAAATTAATTCTTTTACAGTGTAACATCTGCCTTGGTGCCTCAGCTGAGTCCATAGAGTTTGAGTGTTGAACCCTCAGTCATTTGTATGATTAGAAAGTAACTGCTATCCTTGTGTTTAAAAAAAATTGGACCATTCTCATTTGTTCTGTAGGAATTTCCGCCATGTCCAAGTTTTGGTCAAGCACTATCTTGTGGTACATATGGGCAGATAAAATCAAATGTAGGGGAAGGAGGATTATATTGCTTGATTATGTTGTTTTTAATTTATTTTAAATATGAAATACTTGTCACAGTTCTGTAATGAGAAAATGGGGGTTTTGCTGTATGTGCTGCTAACTCTCTAAGAAAGAATAAACATACCCCACCAAAACAGAATAATCAGTATATTCAGAGTATTTTTAAATATACAGAGAGAAAGAACAACAGAGATGGTGTCACATTATCACTGAAGGTGCTGTGTGCCTAACTGGCATAATTTAATACATACCCAAGAACAGGCTGGTTTGTCTTAACTACAATAAATACAAGTACATAAGCAATGATTGATACTTTTTGCAAGAATTTAAGCTGGAATTTATTAAATATTAGAGTATTTTAATGAAGTATTACTGCAATTGTTTTTCCATATCATCAAGTGGCACCATTTCCTGTTGTATTAAATCTGGATCACTCAAAACTGTAACCAAGCAGTTTTTGTAAAGTTTGTTTCCTTGAGTTACAAAATATTCATTCTAACCCATATTCTATTTTCAGTTGATCACAGCCATTGAAAATGCATCTAGCAAAAGGTCACCAGGAAGAGCTTCTATTACATTAGGAAGTCAAATATTTTCTATACAGCTAGGGATCAATCAGGATGAAAAATAAACCTAGCTAATTCAAAATGAGTCCTGATCTTAGGTTAGGATTGACTTGAACAAGGCAAAAAATGGAGAGTAGTGTTTTAATGATTAGGAATTTAGGAAGAGAGTTTCTACCAAGGACAAGACTTGCTTTATTTGCCGATTTTCATGTATTTAATTTGTGTTTTCAAGTGCTTTAACCAGTTACTGTCTGAACTTTAATTTGATATGTTTTTGTGTTTAAACATGAGCTTCTGTTGAAGTCTTTTACACATTTAGTCTTTCCCAGAATGTTCTCAGAATAAATAGGAATCATTTGATACCTAAGGAGGTTGTCTTGTTCAGTTTTTCTTCTGATTGTCCTTTTTTAAGAGTATACTTTTTGCTTTGGAAGTTGTGTGCAATCTTTGAACAGTGTGATTGTCACCTTGGTGCAGAGTTCAGACAGTCTGATACCATGTAGCCCATACCATGCAAAATCCAAATTTTACCCCCTTATTTTCTCATCCATTTCATTTTTCAGTAACTGAGACCTCTTAATTATTTTCTTTCCTTTGTCTTAGCTGATCTCCTCTTTTTCCATCCTCCGTAATGTATGGTAAACCTACAGATATGAAATAAGGGATTAACATTAAGCCTACCATTCATCACCTCAGATACTTTCTTGGCATTGGGTTTCCCTCTTTTCCATATTTTGGCTTGTCTGTTTTGTTTATACACTCTTAGGGAAAAGCCTGGGTTTCCGCAGAGCTCTTCTGTGTTGAATGCTTTTATGATATTATGCCCTTGGCCTTTGAAACCAGCTGTATAACTTTATCTAACATCTGTGAATAGCACCTTGTCAGTGAGTAGCTTTTCTGTTCTTCTCAACTACTGTTGAAATTGTTCACCCACAGGGTGTCTTATTTCTGGCCGCTGTTCCATTTCCTCTTTCTTCTTTTTCATCCATTTGACTCAGTCTCATGCATTCAGAAAGGATAGTAAAAACTGGGTAAGTTCAGACACACATTAATCAAAGTTCTTTAAAGCATTACAGATATTCCACTTCTCTGTATATCACATGTCACTGGAAGGGAAATTTTGCTCTTCTTTAGCCCATATTTTAACTCCTGGGATGTCTTAACTCTTGTCAAAGTTTCCAGGTGTACCTATCCCAGTGCTATCTATCTATCTATCTATCTATCTATAGTGTCGTAGGGAACCTGTGGCAAGCATTTGTTTTCTGCGGTGAGGATGTTTTTCATTGCTTCAAGTTCATGAGAAGTGTTAACAAATGTCTGTATTAGAAAATACATGTCTTGATTTTTTATTTATTTATCACTTGAAAGCATTAACGATGCTTTAAAGTTAAGTGTAACTCTTTGTCAAACAGTTTAGTATAACATGGGGAAAGTTGTTGGTCTTCAAGTGAAAGAGACAGAACAAGCTATCAGTTTCAGTTTCCCAATAATTGTTTCTAATTATGAGTGAGGAAGAGAGCATGAGACAGGGAAAGCAGAGTTGAAAGCTATAGACAGGGATACATGGGAAGACACGTGAGGATTGCTTCTCAATTCTATTCATGTTAATTAGAAAGAGTGGGAAATTGCTGTCTTGCTTTGTTATTCAAAGAGTGAGAGATGCAAATTTGAATGATTTCCAAATGTTTAAGACTGATCATCTTAAATTTTGACACTAATGCTAATTTGGAGTACCCCAGAATGTCAGCTGAAAATCATTTCTTTTCAGTGGCTCCTCAGTGTATTCAAGGAAAATCTCCCAAAGCTAACAGAATTTTGACAAATTTTGAAACGGGAGGAAAATATTACGCTAGTTTTACCTTATACTATTACCTTGTCTTATATCTACTATCCATAATGCTTATGTTTGTCAGGCTATTACGCCATTTAAAAACAGATTTCTACATTTGCCTACTGCTTAAATATGACTGTAGACCTTTAAAAATGCTGAGTTACGTTGTTCTGCCAGTCTAGACTGAATATCTGAAAATTGAATGTCATCTGCATTATTTAAATTTATCTTATGTTTTCTTAATCTTGAGTTTATGCTGATCTTTTTGTTTTCTTAATACTTATGTTGTCAGTGTGGAATAATTCCTTTATATTGATTTTGTTTATACATAGAAATGTAATTGATTTCATTTTCCACTTAAGAAATTTAAGTTTGCACTGGTTATACACAAAAAAAACCTAGAAATGCTCCATCCACTATAAAGGTTCTCTTCAGGAAAAAGAAAATACAGATGTGCACATGTTTGGGTGTGCCAAATTTTTCCATACAGCATTGTCCTGGTTTTGCTAGGACTGAATTGTAGAATTCACTTGCTTCAGCCAGAGCTGTATTTTTGAGAAAGCAGTATTTGAGCTTTAATAAGCACAAGTTGATATTGGAGCTTTGGCCGGGATAGAATTGTTTTCCTTATGAAGCTGATAAGGTTGGGAAGTGCGAGCGCAGGGACTCTGGGATAGGTGACCCAGGACAGATGATCCAGGTGTGATCCAAGTTGACCAATAAAAATGTATTCTATCCCATAAACATCACACTCACTATAGATTGGGAGGTTTACAGGGGATGACCCCTTCCTGCTTCTTCTTCTATCTCTCCCTTTTGTGATGGAGGCCCACATCAGTTCCTGAGGCTTACCCCTCCCGTCACATTGTTGGCGTACGGCCAGTGGCTGCTGTTAGTGACCTGAGTATTAGCTTACTATGTTATCATTGTTTCTATTCTTGTTACAATTGATTGGCATTACTATTATTTAATTTTGGGTTGTTTTAATTATTAAATAGTCTTTATCTCAACTGCTGAGTTCTTTAGTTTTACTCTCCCGATTCTCTCTTTCCTCCCACCAGGGAGTGGCAGGGGATGTTGAGAAAGCGAACTGTGTGTGTTTAAATGTTTGCCGAGTCAAACCACTGCAAGCATGAATGTATCTTATTTATTAGACCTGTTCTCAGTTATTATTTTAAATCAACTCATATAAACTACATAAACAAATTGAATGACCAACCAGGTCGCTAATGGTCAATACAAAGTTGAGATGAATATTGATAGGTCTGAATTTTCTCACTAAAAATGTGAAGCACTCATTGCTGCTAACATAAAATCTGACTTTATATTGTCATTCAGAAATGCCACACCACCAAAGCACATCTGAACAAGAAAATTATTATCATACTCTACTCACAAGCAGCTCTTAGTTTCTAAAGTAGTTTTTTTCTCTGAAGGCACAAGACAGCAAATAACTATTGGTTTACAGATCACTCTTAAGGGATGCTTATTCTGAAACAGCCCTTTATTGATAAGGTAATTCTAAAGCAAAAGTTT
Source organism: Mesitornis unicolor (assembly GCF_000695765.1). Classification (NCBI taxonomy): domain Eukaryota; kingdom Metazoa; phylum Chordata; class Aves; order Mesitornithiformes; family Mesitornithidae; genus Mesitornis; species Mesitornis unicolor. The sequence goes on along the minus strand of NW_010205396.1, from coordinate 79,901 downwards.
AACTAAACTGTTCCTGCCTTTGTCAGCTGTAGTGGTTACCACTGAAGTGAATGAGTTTCTATATGCCTCTTCTCAAGTACTATGACCTAAGTTAATGGTTGGCAGTACTTACCCATGTTTGCATTTTCCTTCAGAGTGCAACTTTTGTAATTTATACTTTGATATATATGTTGAGGTCTCTAGAAAAATGTAGGAAGAACTCACCTGTGGTAACAATGCTTTTTTTAAACTTTTATTTTTCTGTTTTCTGATTTTCTTTTAGAATCAACTTTCCTCTACGGATAAAGGCCCTTCCGAGGGAAACTATGCTGACAATAAAACTACTTGGAGTAAACAGTGCTTCTAAAAATACAGAAGTGCTTGCTTGGACATGCTCCCCATTGTATCCAAAAGAGTGAGTTCAGTTTTGTATTACAGTTTAAGAAAAGACCATTCTTGAATAGTATTGCACTCATCTTGGGAGAAATATAAAAAGGCAGAAATACTCACTTCAGAACTTCGCTGTAATAAAACTGAGACAGTCACTTACAGTAAACTGCTCTTGATGTACCAGTAAGAGTCCCATCCATAAGCTTTTCTTTCTTTTCAATACATTGTTTTTGAACTTGGCTTATATAACTGGTTAACACTTACAATAAAGTTCCCTATGCCTGTCGAAAGGCCTTGCTGTACCCTTTCCTGTAGCTTTGCAAAATCCTTCTCAATATAGCCTCTTGTTCACAATGGTTGAGTTTTCTGTTCTCACGCCTATTCATTCTGCTCAGAGTGGGGCAGTTAGCGATGACCACAATGAGCACCTTTCCCTCTGAACACCACTTTAGATTTCTTCCCTTTTTTAACCCCTTCTTTCTACATAGCACACAGTGTAACAGTGGTTTTAAGATGCTTGTTGCCTTCAATGTCTCTGCAGCGGTTCATAAACAGAGAACTAAAGTAAATTTTCTGCAGTACCCTAAATATATTTTAGTAGCACTGAAACATCTGAATTTAGATTAAGACTTTACAATCACACTTAATTTTTATTTAGACTCCATAGCCCTGCATGCCGTCTGGGCAATAGATTGATGTGTTCAAGCCCCACAAGTTTCTGTATTAGCATCCATATCTAAGCTATTTCCTTATCTTAAGACATCTTCATCTACTTCTGTATATAGTGACAATCACCATTTAAAACAAAGCAAAACCAAAAAATCTGATTACATGTTTGAATTTGCTATATTTGGAAGACCTTGGGTTCCACTGAACTTTTAATCTGAGAGGCTTAAAACACTAAAAAGTAGGTTGGAATGGGACAGAGGCTTTTCAGAAGTAAGTTCAAGATTTTTCAGAAAATGAGAGCATTCTTCTGTCAGTAATCGGAGCACCTAGCTTGAAGGAAGGAAGAAATATGAATCAAATCTCTGCTCTAAGGATTGCTTGGGCTTTTTATTCAGTTACTTCATTAAGTTAGTCTGAAGAAGAATACATCACTCACTCTTACATTGTATGTGTCTTTTTAAACAAAACATGCATTATGTTTGAGTATTTCTACCACCCTAATGCTTGGGGTGAAATAGGTAAAGAGAATATCTTGGCTGAGAATTTAACTTAAGATGAAGTGTTAAGATGTCCTCATCCCCAGCAAGCTGATAGGTGCTGAGTACATGCAAAAGCAGAGCATTAGGCATAACTTAATTGGGCAGTGCTTTGGTGGTAAATGGGATATGTGAGAATCCTGTTCTTGAGGACCTGTGTTGTACTAGAGGTTTTCTTTTTTTTCAGTATCCAAGTCCCAAAGGAATGTTTTTTGGAAAATCTGAAAGCCCTCAGCTTCCTGTGATTTATAATTTTTTTAATGTGTGCCATCGGAGCAAGCATGATGATTTTCATTAGGTAGATCTCCAAGTCACCCAGACAGTTTCGAAAATTTTACTCAAAATTGACTCTATTCTTCGATGGTACACACAGTCAGCACAATGAAGAGGATAGAGGGTCACTTTCCTTTAATCTGCTCTATAACTGGAGAGATCATTGCTGAAATGACCCTCCAAAGCAGAAATAAAAATTGAGTTGTTGGTTGTTGCACTTTCTCAAAATAAAACTTTTTTCAGAGGTGAATTTGAGTTCTAAAAAAATTCTTAACATTAGCATATCTAGGATTGAATTTACAGGGGAAAGGACAGGAATAAGCTCTTTGAATAAGTCAGTAGCCCCAAGGTTTTTGTCTGGGTCATCAAACATCCATGTTTGAATCCTTGTCCCAGTTGGTCACTGAGTCATTCTTCTCAGGGTCAGCAAAGATAAGGGCACACAGTGGCCTCTTTTTCTTTATTCAGATGCTTGTCAAAAAAAAGATTGTATCTTTTTGTTAAACATTGGAAAATTAAAAAAGAAAGTTACACATTTTAAAAATAAAGTTCCTCATTTCTGTTCCATTATATCTTAGTCTGATTAAAAACACAGGAATTCTCTTCAAGCTGGTTGTGGCTTATGTTAGAAAGAGAAGGAAAAAAGCATTATCAGTTTTGGTTTATTCTCAGATGTCTTGATCTTTGAGTGACCTAAGATAAAAAGCCACTTTATTCTAAAAGACTTTGAATTTACTTCTTTCTGTAAATTTGATATCTGTTTTCTCTTTGAAAATTGTTATTGTTATTGTATTGTCTCTTCTCTCCTTCATAGTTTAATTCTTTCTTTAGTTCGAACTGAAGATTATGAAAAATTGAACTTACTTTAACATATAAAATATATAAATTCCTTTCATCTGTTTCAAGAATTGTGAAGTTTCTCATGGTTTTGGGCAAAACTCATCAAAGTCCCTAGCCAGACTGTAATTGTTTTCTGAGATTTTAACACCCCAGTTCTCTCTAAAATATAAATAGAAATATACTTGTAGATTTATTTGTTAACTTTATGTTTTAGGGCAAAAATTAGGAAAGAATCATGAACATAACTGCATTTTTTTGTTTAAACTCGAATAAATTAGAATCATAGAATGGTTTGGGTTGGAAGGGACCTTAAAGATAATTTAGTCCAACCCCCATGCCATGTGCAGGGACACCTCCCACCAGAGCAGGTTGCCCAAAGCCCTGTCCAACCTGGCCTTGAACACTTCCAGGGAGGGGGCATCCACAACTTCCCTGGGCAACCTGTGCCAGTGTCTCATCACCCTCACAGTGAAGAATTTCTTCCTATTACCTAGTCTAAATCTACCCTCTTCCAGTTTAAAACCATTCCCCCTCATTCTATTGCTCCCTGCCGTTGTAAAAAGTCCATCCCCAGCTTTCCTGTAGGACCCCTTCAGGAACTGGAAGACTGCAATGAAGTCCCCCTGGAGCCTTCTCTTCTCCAGGCTGAACAGCCCAACTCTCTCAGCTTGTTCTTGTAGGAGAGGTTCTCCAGCCCTCTGATTATCTTTGTGGCCCTCCTCTGGACCCACTCCAACAGTTCGATGTCCTTCTTATATTGGGGGCCCCAGAACTGGACGCAGTACTCCAGGTGGGGTCTCAGTAGAGCAGAGTAGAGGGGCAGAATCACCTCCCTCACCCTGCTGGCCACAATTCCTTTGATTTGTATTTTTTTAAATTTGTGTTTGCTGTATTCGGCACCTTCAAATTTCTGGAAGTTATTTAGGCTAGAAAGTCTGAGGATGGAAGATGTGGTCCTTAAAAATGTCTGTGGGACATTTAGCATTACCTTGAAGTTGAAATTAGAATTTTCGAGAATGCTGTATTTATTTATTTTATTTCATTCTGATGCAAAATTAAGAATACTTGAACCATAAGATATGGGGCTTCTATAGCTTAGCAGCTTTGAATTTCCTTTAAATTTAACCTCAAGTCTGAATTTCTGAGGCTTTTATTGTCAGATCTGGGTATAATTGTGTTATTTTTTTCACTGTCTTTTGCCTTAATTTTCCTGGTATATACAGTCTAAACAGTAACTCTAATGTTATACATATTTAGGGATGTGTAATAATGATTTTAGCTGTCAACTTGTCCAGTAGGTGAGCCTTCACATCCACATTTCTCATCTTTATCAGGTAATTGACTTTAGATAGTGACCCTAAATCAATGCCAGTAAGTGCTCTGATGGTGCATCTGTATCAAGGAGTCTTATTAGATGCAAGAAGTAGTTCAAAAAGTACTTGCTAGCCCATACGTTAAGTTTCCATTCCTTCGCATATGGAAAAGTGTGTTCATCTCCTGGACTGAATAGTTTAGCAATCCATAGCTATTTAAAAAACCAGAAATCTGTCGTTTGGGGCAATTTAGGAGTTATAATGTCCCCCACGGTGCCCATTGCTCTGACTTCACTGATTATAACAACACAACCTATTTTGAACTGGTGTTTCCAAATCAGAGAGAGCAAGCAACAGAATTTTCCTCTTGCTGGGTGTGGTGAGGGAAGTCACCCATGTGACTTCAGGACACAAGGTTGATTTTGTTAAGTTGGAGTAACTTGAGTTGTCCTTAAATGGCAGCGTCCTCTTCTGCTGTAATAAGATGGGAGGTTTATTTTAGCTCCAGTAATAAACAGGAGCTGGGAATCTGTGTAATTCCAGGGGTTTCCATTTGCCCTGGTTTTGCATGAGCACATAAATAGATAAATGGTGGTCAGCACAGAGCAGCACTTGTTTATTCACCTCCTGATGTGCTTGATGCTGAAGTTGCTACATGAAAGCCATTGTCTATGGCTGTGATCATTATACAGTCTTTATAAAGGTCAGTATCACTACTCTCACCTTACAGATGGAAAAACTGGCAGGAAGAACAGGGCATGACCTGCCTGAGCTCATCAGCAGGAGCAGGTAACAGCAAGAGGACTGTCCATTCAGTAAAGGTTGTGGTTATCACACTGGCTTCTTCCTTTTCTGAACTGATCTTGCGCACTCTCCTGCTTCTTTTCCTTTTTCTAAAAATAATGATGCATTATTTTACTGTTTCATTCACCTACATGGCCCCTCTTACAGTTTCATTTGCATATCTAAAAGCAGACTTGATCCTCAAGAATGTTAGCTGTGTAGTGCATACAGTGCCCCAAAGGTTGCTAGGCAAAGCTTTGCCTCAGAATATAGACTCTAATTCACATCTGTCACCTCTTCCCATCTTTTTAAAAATGCCTCCTGTAAGAATAGCCTTAGTCCGAAGAATGACTTACTGATGGAAGATACATAAGTTCCTCACTTATTTGTAAATGCATAAATTAGGCAACTCTATATACAAGGCATAAATATGTCTAGTTTTAAAAACTAATTCCTTTTTTTCACAAGGAGATATTATCTCCATACTATCAAAGTGGTTTAATGTCTTTGATTTTACTCACAGTTGTCTGCTTTAACATGTGAAGCCTTCTCTGTCCAGGAAAAATACATTGCTTTCCTTGCTGTTTCTCCAATTGAGAACTCTGAGAAGCCCACCTGCCAATTCTTCCTTACCTTCTTGAACAGTCTTTAGCTACATCTGCACAGGGTGCAAATGAGTTGAAATCATGAGCTCAGGAAATGTCTCAAGCACACCTACAGTGTCTGTGAGGTCTGTGGTACTTCTTGTACTTGCCTCTACAGGGTTTCCAGGAAAAAAATCCACTGTATGAATTCTTTTATAAAGCATCCTATGGTTTTAAAGCACAATATGAAAGTGATTAACAATAATGAGAGCTGGAAAGAATAATTTAGTCTTCGTGTTCATTCAGTTCTCAGCTACTCCTCTTCATTCTAACAAAAGTGCTAATTAGTTCAAATTATCCTGTAAAACCCTGTCAACAAAGGAGTGGTTGAAGAGATGAGACCCATTTATGAAAGGTCATCCAAGTACACATCACTTACAAACTTCGAACCTCCATTGATCACTTCCACATTCACATCAGTGACCTAAATGTGAAAGACTTCCTATCATGCAACTGGTTGCCCCCAGGTGTTATCTTGTTCACATTATAGCTCCTTTTTCTGCCTCCATTCCCTTGCAAATAAACCTGCAGCTGCAAAAGAAACTTCAGAAAATGGTTTTGCCTTTAATCGTTCTGATCTGTTCTTTCACAGTAAAATAGAATGCTTGCACAAACAACATGAATAGCTTGAGAAGTGAAAAAGAAAAATTAGCCCTGAATTATGTTCACACTGAGAATTAACTTATAAATATTACTTTGCGGGAGTTTCTTATTTCTTCTTCATTTTATTTCAGTTTGCAATTCAACGAGTACTTTCTTACAGCAATGTTGCAAACTCATGCTGGATCAAAAAGTCTATCTGGATTCTCTTGTACTTCTAACATCTCAGGTAAAAGCTGTGCACTCAAAACCCATCTACCTGGCCGGTTTATTCTGGCTATGCTGGTTATCATACAACAAACAGAAGAGAATCTAGTTCACAGTCTCAGTTGTATTGACTGAGCAGTGCTTGGAATGATTGTAATAAAAATTATCTGTCAGCAAAAGAAGATATATTTAATCAAATTTCTGACCTCACTAACCATGAAGATATTAACAAATTAAAGGGTAAATCTAGCATACAATATCTTCCTTTATTTGGCTACTGCATTCTTAATTCGAGTGGATTGATTATGATTAGCATTTACACCTGAACTTTCTGGGTTTTTTCAAGTTCTCTAGACTAGATTGTGTGGACCTGCCAAATCACGCTGTTTTTCTTATCTATAGACCATTTGCATGCCTGTTTCTGATAAGACTTGTACATCTGTTCAGACTAGTACTTCAGACCATAATCTTTCATCTGTCCAAAACCAATATGCAGCACATGTGGTACAAACTGTCCCACTCAAACTCCTTCCAGCTCTTTGAAGACTGGTATCACACTTATGCCTCCCTCCTTCATGGTTGCAGTAGAGTGCCATGAGTTTCTTCTTTTTGTGGAACAAGCTTATACTACCTCTCACCTCATATAGTGTGACACTTCCCTGTCTCTGACATACTTGTCCTCAAAATTAAATCTTGAGATCAAAATACGTGGTTATCCTTATTGTAAACCTAGTTTAAATGGCAACCACTGTCCCAACAGGAAGTCAATGGTGAAGTGCAGAGGTGACCTAGAAAGTCTTGGCAGTGTGATTTGTGTCATGATTCCTGCAGCTGCATAGATACCATTAGAGCACTGAGGCCATCAGTGTACAGCTTCTACTGGTCTAGGCCAGATTTGTTCTAGCCGCATAAAGATAAAAGGTTTGTTCTCCTTTTGCTTATCTTTTTAGCTATCCAGTTCCATGTTCTTTGGTGCAATTGCAATAAACCCTGTCCGCCAGTACCAATGCAGTATTTCTCTCTGTGTGTATTGCAGGCAGCTGATTCATGGGACTGTGCTGCTTAGCATGACGCTGTACAGTACACTTAGGACAACGATGATTACCCCAGGTATCTGCAGGACTGATACACCAACCTCAGTAATACTGCAGGTAAGAAAGCAGAACGAAAGAGTTGTTTTCCAACAAAGTGCAAGAGACTTGTGGGATTGTTCCCACAGCTCATCAAGACCACACAAATTGAAAATGCTACTTCTGTTATAGCTGCTCAAAGACAGCATGTTAGTCTTAATGGATGGAAGTCTGTAATTCTGCACAGTGGCAAGTATCTGTGATACTTTCCATATCAAATACCAACCACCTCTGAAGGCTAGAGAAGGTTTTTGTAGGGTAATTTTTGCTGTTATAATTTTGGTTCCAAAAATACTTGTGATACAAATTAATGACTTGGTACCTGACTTACAGCTGCCTTTTCAAATCTGAACTTTTGTTCTGAGTACTATTGAATTGTATGCCATTATAAATGTGGCATACAGCTTGCAATTAGACTGAGTACCACAAAGGATTTGTAAAGGAAGTAGCTACAAGCAAATTGTCAATAAGCATCAGTATAGCTTTCCCTCAATGACTACTTGCTGAGCACCCACTTGTTCTGGGCACAATGGTGCTCCCAGTATTGAAAATGCATTAGGTCTGCATGGTAGTTTTGTCACCTTTCCAGGTTAAATTAGCAACAGGTTACTTCAAGGGCAAAGTCAATTGTTTTCTATATTAAAAAGCTGAATGACTATTAGTAAATGACCTGTAAAAACAGATAATACAGATAAATTAAGCTAGTTTAAAAATGCGCTATTTTTAATAGAAAAGCAAATGAGAACTTTCTAGTCTGAGGAGTTCAGTCAAAGACAATGCCTTAAAATAGCACACCCTATTAATAATAAAGGGAAGTTGAGACAGTAAATGGCTATTAATTTGTAATATCTCTCTGCTGAAAGAAATGGAACAGGAGGATCTCTCATTTCCACCCCCTCCTTCATTTTCAGTTGTTCCTCTGCATGTGACAGTATCACAATTTATGAATATGCTGGAAATGTCATAAAGACAGCTTTTCTGATGTGACAAACAAAGCACTTACATTTTGTAGAAAATAATTTTGTTAGCCTTCAGAAGTGATACATATCAAATACATCTATTAAAAAAATAGATATAGAGTTTATGATGTATGTTAATAAACCAAAAAGAGATGTACAAACTGAACTGAATTTTGAAGACCAACCTGAATTTTCAGCTGAGTCTGTACTCAGATTATGAAGCGTTTTAAACTTCATAATTTTGGTTGAGTGTATTATTTCTCTGTATCTTAAAAACATTATCCTGAATTTCTGACACCCATGCATAAGTGTAAAGAATGAAAAATTAGATGCTGTACAATATATATGAAATTGAACATCCAGAAGTGAAATCAAGAATCTGATTTCCATCTCTTATACTGGCAAACTACACATCAAAATCATCCCTAATTTTCAGAAAAAAACTCAAACAAACAAGCAAACAAAAACCAACTAAACCCCTTACAATAATGTAAGAACCATATCATTAAAAACCATGAAAGGAGGAAAACAGAAATAGTTACTTCAGCTTTGAGTCCATGCAGTTCTAACAAAACTGTACACTGGATGAAATTCTCCCAGGAAAGTCAGTGACAAAGCTCCCACTGATCTTCATGGGCTGAGTTTATCACCAACATATTTAAGTAAGATATTACATACAGTAAACATCCTCAAAGAATTATCTCCTTTTCTTTCTCTTGTATTTTGTATGCTTCTTGTACAAATCCAAGATAACATTTATTGACAGTTGTGTCTGAGAATATGGATTGCTAAAGGACTTCTGTCTTTTCTTGTTGGTTTTTTTTTTGTGATAAAGATTGACTTTCCAGAAACTAATTTGAAGTTCATTAAACCTGAACCTGAAGAAAGAAAAGATGATCTTGAAGAACCAGCTGAAGACTGCCAGAAGCGTATTACAAGACTTTCGCAGACACACTCTCTCTTGCTGTAAGTTGTACCCAGCTAGCCCTGCTGATTCTTAGCTTGCTGTGCTTATCCTATTGATCACAATTAAATGTATCCAATTCTTAAAAAAAAATTTCCACTGAAGAAGCCTAGCCCAATTGATTTGAGAAGTAACACCACTAACTGAGAGAACAGGTCACAGCAAAGCCTAAATAAGCCCCTGGAGGTGGCAATGTATTTTACCAGTTTAGAAAAGGATTGTTTTTCCCTTCCTATTACTGTATCATCTTTTGTCTCTGAAGTGAGAAACTGTTTTTTGATTCAAATCATAAGATTTTCAGATAATGCAGTAGGTCTACATCAGTATTAGCAAGAAAACTTTTGGATTCTATGAAAGTTAGCCTCCTGTAGTAAAATTACACTTACATTTCAACTATGGTAGTTAAATGGCATATAATCATTAAAACAGTCTGTGTCAAGTTATAAACAAGGAAAAAAGTACAGAAAGTTTGGCTTTCACAGAAGGGGGATAAAGACAAAGTGAAAGAAAAACACACTGTATACCGGGACAGATTATTAGGGTCAGCTATATGTATGTTACAATATCAATTAGGATTATGTACTATGCAAAATAATTTTAGATATAATCAGTGGCATTGGGAGCACAGATGCTTACACAGAGCCATTATACCAATCACAGTGTGATTAATTGTGTGAATTAATCCTCCATCAAAGGCTAAAAGATGCACTAGTTGTACAATAACTAAATAACTTAAAGCCAGTGATGTCCTCTCAGTGTGTCATGACAGATCTGTTAAGAAGACTTTTTTGTGCTGATTTTTATGTTAGTTTTTTAAGGGTTTTAAATTCAATTTCTTTAAAAATTATAAGAGACAAACTTGAGGGTATATTTGAAGTTTACTTTAACTTTTAAAAATACAGGATTAAATGTAAGATTATTTTTATTAATCATGAGATCGGCAATTTGTTTGGTTTGGTTTTTAATTTTCTTGTTAAGCATGAATGGGAATTCAGTATTTTATTGTGAATAGCCACTGTGCCAGAGCACTGACAGTTTGCCAGCAAAATTTCCACCTGCACAAGGTTCTCCAGAAGTGATCTGGGAAAATTTCAGCCAATGTATCTGACCTCTATTCCTGGTAAAATGGTGAGTTCTCTAAGGAATAAGATCAGTAAGCATTTACCTAAGTACATAGTAATTTGTCAGGAAAGAGCCGGTGTGGCTTCTGTGAATAGAAACCCCACCTCACCGAGTTGTTGCTGTCCTAGAAGTTTGTCAATGCGTGTGTGGATTTGGTGGATGTTCAAAAAACTTTACTGAGGTTACACATCATATTGTTAAAGAAACGAAGGTGTTATGGGTTTAGAAGAAAACTGGTTAATGGCAAAGATAGGATGTTTAATGGTGCCTTTTCAGAATCACCAGTACGGTCTTTCAGTCCTCATAGCTGAAACCAGTTTTATTCGCTATCTTCACTGATGAAATGGAGAAGGAAGGGGGCAGGGAAATCTCCAGGTTTGCAGATGGTACTAAGCTCTGCCAGATTGTCAAACACTATGCCATAGAGGGGGGATCCAGAAGGATCTTACAAAACTGAGCATTAGCATGGAAAATTACCTTCAGTGTGGATAAATTTATGTGCATATATTTAAAGAAAAAATATCTAAGCATCTATACGTGACACTGAACTTGGAACTGGCAGTTACAATGCAGAAAATACATCTTGACATTATTGCTGATATTTCACTGAACCCATGAGTACAATGTGCAGCAGCAGCCAGAAGTCCCAACAAAATATTGGGCATTGTCAGGAAGGGTGTAGAGAAGAAGCCAGTGTGTGCAATTTCACTGCTGTCTAAAACCTTGATGTGCTGTGTTTTGAGTGTGCTGCATAGTTCCTGTCTCCAGAACTCAGAAAGTACACAGTAGATCTGGAAAATGTACAAAGAAGAGCAACTAAAATTATTGAAGGGATTAAGCAGCTGCTTGTTCAAGAGAAGCTAAAAAGGCTGAGCATCCTTAGTTTGGAGAGGACACCACAAGAGGATGTGTGTGTTTGTATGATTAACTTTTATAAAATCACGATGGTGGTGGTCAAGGTGGATACATCATCAGATCCCATAACATTCAATGAAACAAGTAGGAGATCAATTGTCAACAAGTGGAAGAAAGTACTTCCTAAGACAGTCAGCAGTGAACTTTTAAAACCTGCTGTCAAAAAGCTCTGAGGATAGACAACATCATCAGAGTCATGAAGGCTATACATAAGTTCATAGATAACAGGTTCATAAATAGGTATTACAAGGACCAGGCAAGGGTAGACCCTATAACATCCCTAATACAACAGTTTTGGGTTCTGGTGGAATATGAAGGGAAGAGACCATTGAAAGTCACCAGGCTGGAGTAAAGATTTTGATAAATTCAGTAACAGGTTCTTGAAGGAAAGAGAATGGTAGTCCTGCTTTTTTTCAGATTGTTGTTTCCGGTTATCTTATCTTATAGGCAAAGCTGGTCTACCAAATGAATCATGAAGGTGAAGAGTAGCTTATTTGGGGTTTGAATAAAGAAATTCCTTTTTAAAGTATTTTCTGATCAAGAGGACTCTGTCAACCTGTAACTTTTCTTGTATCTGTATCAGAGGAATTCTTTTTACCTTCCTTGGTCGTGATGCAGTTTTATGTAAGAAATTGTAACAACATATTGATATCCAAACACATTCTTTCCATGATATCTGGAGATCTCTTCCTTCTTTTTCTATGTCAAGAAGAAGAGAGGAATCTAGGTAGCTTTTCAGTGGCAATATGTCTGTATGATGATGCTTCAGGCTTACAAACCTCAAATATAACTTTGAAATAAATGAGTGTCTGTGTTAGAAGACATAAGAAAACTTTCTCAGACTGTCAGGATCCTTCTGTTCATTCTACTGAAAGCAGGAGTAATATGTGAATGGATAGCAAATGTTCTTAACCCTGTGGTAGAAAAAGTGGAAACAATGGTTAAAAACAGAAAACTCCATGGCTGTCCTTGTTATAGGCTGTTGAATCTGGTAGAATGAATGCAAGACTGCCATGGCTCCATGTCCCCAGGTTTAGCCATTAGAGAAGTGAACTGCATATTCCTGAAAGGAATATCAACCAGTCAACACAGACAGAAAGCAGTAGCTTACCCCCACACACAAACACATAGCACTACCACAAAATGGACAGCACAGTCAGCTCGATTTGTGCCTCCTTTCTGCCTGATGAAAATCAAAGTCCACTGGTGAAATATATATACATACATACAGATAGTTTTATATATAATATCGAAATATTAGTTGCTCCAGTAGTTGAGCTGGGACAGTCAATCCTGCAGGTGGCCCCAGATCTCCCTTTTCTCCCTGGCTGCTGACACCCAGACATGTGAGCCCCCAAGGTTCACAACTACACTCCAGTTGCTGGTGCTTGGACCTTTTCCTGATACACAGACATGGGTTTCCGCAGTAGCTGGCCCAGATAGATGGTGTTCCCAGTAGCTGACTCTGGCCCCTGTCTCTCTGGTAGCTGGCTCAAGTCACTGGTCCCCATACCCAGCATCTCTTGGATACTGATTAGTGAGGAGATCAGTGGGACTGAAGGAAGTGAACCTCACCATATGGTTCTTGTGGTCCTCACAGCCCTACGCTGTGTGCAGCTGTGTGGTCTTTGGCATCATCACCAGACCAGGCAAGAGAGGGGGAACCATGAGAATTCATTAGTTACTACCAGCCACTTTGGCTGACTTCTGAAAACGCTTCAGATGTGAGCCTTTGATTCCTTTTAGGATTACAGTGTTTGAAACACAAACCCCTGAAAAGTAGCCATCTGAGATACAGCTGCTCTTCAAATGTGATACAGCCTGCTTGTGTGCAGTGGCTCTCACTGTAAGGATTAGAGAGTGGTCTCAAGCCAGGAAGATGACAGTCTTGTTTCTGACATCTTTCTTGCCTTCATTCATTGTTTTCCTTCTATCTTACTTTTTCCTCTCTTTCAGCTTCCCTTTTTCTTTTCCTTTTTGCCACTTACCTAATAAGAATCTAGTTCACCTACCAGTCACAGCTATTGCTGTGAATTGTGATTAGAAAGGCTACTGCCAGTTGGATGAACAGTGGAGCAGGTCTGAAAAAGCACGGCGAAGCTGTACACTTTGCTTGTCTGTCCACAGGAGAGAAACTTGCAAGTGAGAATCAGTGCCAGGGGACAGAAATTTTGCATTTGCTAGTTTTGCAGCTCTTTCCTCTTTTTGCCTTTTTTCTTGTCTACTTTAGTACTGAACAACAAAAACAGCTCAGAAGCATTTAAGCTAATTTTTGCCATTTCCCTCACAAAAAAGTAATAGGTAAGACCAGCTAACAAAGCTGTTCATGGAAGCGGTTTCCTTCATTTAGCTAAAGAGATTAATGAAAACGTTTGAACTGTAAACTACTGAATTATTTAGTTTGTAAGATATTTTATTTGTATTGAGTACAAGGCTATATGTTTTAATATAGCTGTTATATGGAGTTAAATTTGGATGTAATTCTACCTAAAAAAACATAACCTGGTTTTTTTCAATAAAGAGATTTTATTAGCATCTTATCCTTATTGAGCCAAAGAAATGTCCTTATTAGCATAACAATCTCCAGATGCTATATGTATGCAAAATACTTTTACCATCTATCTTTAATGTCTTATTACATGTATATGTAAGCTTTTGTTACAACTAAGAAACTTAAAATCAAAACCTAAAAAACCCCACCCAACCTTTAATTTATTCTCTGATCTTTAAAACATGGAAAGAGAAAATGGCATTGCCTCTGGAGTAAAGTCAGAGGGAGAAAGCTGTTATTTAAAAAACCTGATACAAGGATTGATTTCTTATCTCCCTTTGTAAGCTCAGCAGAGGCTTTAGCTGCTTTAATCTGAACAACAGATTGTCTAGTTTGGAGGATGCTGTTTGAAAGCTTAAACCTCTGTTTAAGCAACATATAAAAGGGGTCCTTCAACTGAACTGTCCTGCAGAACACCATCTAAATGCATGAGAAAACCAGACAGGCAATAAAGTCTTAGGCCTACTTTTATCTCTTTTTCTATGTGTGACTTCTTCACACAAACACAAAGACATCTATCTATTGTCACAATAGACATGCTGCGAATCCTGAAGCTGTTTCTTGAAATGGTTACCAAAATGATGCTTTTCTTGAAATGACACTAAAAGTTCTGAAAGAATTTGTATCACAGTTAGGTTCATTTTCTGTATACATTTATGACCTTATTCTCCTAAAGGAAAGAAATAAACATTCACTCTTGTGACTGCAAAAAAACATGCCCATCTTTGTACCGTCACTCTCTGTTCCTAAATGGTTTGCAATTCAAAATGGCAAAGAAAAGTTCTCCAGTGCATCTGGAGCCAACAGAACTCATTTCTATAAGTCACGAAAGCCACAATCTTGACAGTTAGAGCAGGGCTAAGATAGTTTTTTGGCTAAGAATGTCCCAGAACATGGCAAATAGAAGGAAGAAGACCTTGGCAGGAATTTAAACACTTGATTTTGAGCCCTGTTTACACATCTGGGTAATGAAATGCTTGACTGGAAATGAGCTATTTACTTACTGCCTTCTACAAGCTTTCTCACACCTTGCTCTGAATATCTAGGTCTGTTTAAAGTCACAGTTATGTTATGTAATTAAGTAAATGGATCACCAATCCAGTCAAGTCTGACCAAGAAAACTGATGTTCCTCTTGGTTTCAGTAATGATTTGTGAGAAATGGAGATCAGTTTGCACTCTCAAAGCTTGCTTTTGAAAGCTCTGTTATCAAATTAATAAGACCGTCTGAGCTCGTCTCACACAGGGAATTTCTTTTTCCACTTCCTGATGGTATCAAAACCTAGAATTTAATACGTTCGAGGCAAAGACATCAGAATTATTAACAAATCGGAGAATATATAGCAAAAATCATTCTGAGGCATTTCTCACTGTGATGAAATATGGTGTGCTGACTGACCATTTTACCAATATTTCATTTAGATATCAAATACCTCCATGAGGAATTTGGTATTGCATCCTTTTTTTTAAGTGAGTACGGTGAAGCAAGGCATGATAGGCCTTGCAAACAGGCATAGAAGTTGCTAGGAGCTTTCCTTCCCTTTTCCAACCTCATACAAATGCTAGGGTAATCACACTCATGTTCTTGTGTATGTGCATGAATGTGCCTAAACCCCATTTTAAATGCAGATAGACCAGAAATAGACACATGTGCATTAAACAGTCAAAGCAAGGGCAGGAATGAAAGCTATGGCTAGCAGTGTTGCACATCTATTTGTTAGAGTAGTTAGAGATGATATGTAGCAGATGAATGTAACAATAATTTATCCAGTGATAACTGCACCTTCTTTGTCTCTGTCAGCCCCAGTAAAAACAAACACCACCACCAACAGAGACAGTGAAGAAAAATGACAGTGCTTGAGAAGTGAAATAACCATATATGTGTGTGACTTTTGAGACTTCATTTATATATGACCCAAGGCTGACAGATCCAGAGTATAAGTATCAGTTTTCTTATAAATGCTGGTCTGCAGAAAATTATATCCTGCCCCAAGGAAAACGTACTTAGCCGAAAAGCAGTGTACTGTATGATTTGACCCCTTTGTACAATAAAGTTTGTTGCTACACAAAGCTCCAGGTGGTTTTAATTTCAAACTGAATTTCTAATCTTCTCTTCCAGACTCTCAGAACAACAGAGGAGAATCTTATGGTTTTATCGTTACTACTGCAATAATCAAAATTGCTCCCTTCCTCTGGTACTGGGCAGTGCACCTAGTTGGGATCGAACAACAATATCAGAAATGTATGCTGTGTTGATGAGATGGAGATTTTCTAACCCTCTGGAGGCACTTGGGCTTCTCACTTTCAGGTAAGGGAAATGTAACCAAGTAGGAAAATAGTGATAAACAAAATGATCATGTGCTGATTAATTCAGCACTTCAATTTGTTCAGCACAGTATCATGCTTTGGTTCACTGCCTGTGCTTTTGGTTCCGTCCCTGTGTCAGAGTGAGGATATAGTTGCAACTCTTGTCATGTCTTAGAGTTGAACGCGCCAGCCCTGCCTTCGTGGCTGAGAAGGTTTTCTGTTTCTCAGGATAATGACGGGTATTTCATTCTCTATAGCAGATTCAGTCAGTTTCTGATAGCAAGTGATCAGTCAAATACTTAGGACTTGCATAGCACTCTGTATCTTCAAACTACTGTACAGACGTGAAGTGACTAATGGGAGATAAGGAGGACTGAAATATGCTTCTAGATTATGATACCATGTAATACTGTAAATACTTACAGTCCCACCTGTAGCCCATCTTTCTGAAGCAGATAGGATGAAACATTGAAGTCAGTTCACACACTTTGAATAAATTCTGTTATGATGTATTATGTTCCACCCCCACTTCTTACACTGGGAGCTGGTTGATTGTTGGAAGGCTTTCATGATGTTGGAGATAATTTTACCTATGGTGTAATAGCAGATGTCAGAGGACAAAATCTGTGTCAGCATTTCCTTCAAAAGCTAGGGAGATATTTTGCGTTAAGTGAGCTACCTGTGGAAACTTTAAACATGTGGATGAAATGGTTGAGCAAATTTGGTTTATCAGGCCCTTGCTTGTCTGGGTAAGCACAAGCAGCACCAGCTTTGCAATCTCGGTTCCATGTTGTAACTTTAGAAAAAAAATGCCTCGCCTAAAGTGGAGAAAAGACTGTTTATACTGACTTCCACATTATTAAAAATAGTTATTTAATAATATAAAACTGACTATAAACTGTTATTTTCCTCTGGATGTGATTTCCTGAAAATCTCTGTATCTCAGGTACATAGCTGAACTATTAGCGGTTTCATGTGTTTGCGTACCCATCTTTTTCACATTTGGTGGGAATGATGGAAGCAAAGATCCTGAAAGATCAGGTTTGGAGCATATTATCATTATTTTATTTACCATTATTACATTATTAGAATGAATTTCTAATTTATAAAAGAACCAAGTAGAAAGGAGTTTATGGGACAGTGTGTTGTCTTTCACATCCCAGAGTACCAAGAGATTTTCAGATGGTTTGTCAGAGCCTGCCAGGCTTTCGGATCAGTCCTTTTGTCAAATTTTGTTTCTGTGTATGGGTGGCATTTCTGCAAATGAAGAGCTTGATTGTTCTTTGAAGATGCAGCTCTGCATCAGGGTGTGGTGCACAGTATCAGTCCTGTCATGTGCTTCACAGGATATTTCATATGAACCCGCCTGTCACAGAGCTTCTCAGTGTGTAGTGGATGCAGTGTACGCACCGTTCATTCTGGCTACCACAAAGATTGCTGGCGTGAAAAGACAGGAAGATGTCATCACTTTGTCTCTCCTGGTGCAACCATTGGGAGCGGCTGGCACCTGCAGTGGTGTCATAGAACAAGTACTTCTGGTCAGGATCTTAGCTGGTTTGTCCCTTTAGTTTCTTTCTCACAAAAGATTATATCAATCTGTGTTTTTTGCTTCATGCTAACACTAAAGCATAAAAAGAAAAAAGAAGTTTGGGATCACAGTACAAATCCTCTTTAAAAAAAAATTCCATCCTTCACATATCCACAATATTTTGTGGGTGTGTGAACAACTGGGAGGCTAACCTTCAGAAACAGAAGGATTACGTTTCGCTAAAGATGTCTAGCTTGAGAGATGTCTAGGTCACATGATTTAACTGCTGAGAGACATGTATATGCAAATTGAGAGAGTGGGTTGAAGGAGAGGAGTACTTTCCATATAAATGGATTTCTGAGGTTTCTTCTCTTGTTTTTCTTTTTCTCAGTTTTCAATCATTTTGAAAAGTAAAGTAGCACTGGATAGGGTCCAACTTTCCTTCACCATTACCTTCACTGACTTTGGACTGTAGGCTCTGTAACTGAGCTGTTTTTGAAGGTGCATTCATCTCTATCCTGTATTATGTTTGGTGCTGACAATTCATCAACTCAGTTCCTCACTTCTGTCATCTACAAAACAGCTCTCCGATTTCTTGTGATTACTGAGACACAGATGAAAGATCCATGTTCACATAAAACATGAGCAGAATAGAAATGATCTTTGTATATTCATATCTATTTTAAGGGCATGTGTTACCATTATTATTAAGTCACAGATAAGTAAAATAAATTAGGGCTGATCTTTGTCTACATGTATTGTTAACATAATGCAAGAATGCGGGAGCAGCTACACTAAACCAGACCAAAAATTAGTCTAGTGCATACTGTCTCCAGTGGTGACCAACAACAGATACCTAGGGAAGATAATGAGAATGGGCCAGCCATAATGACACTGTGCTGCTCTCGCAGCTTCCAATAATCTGCAGGACAGAGACTTCCTCAGATTTTAGTTTAAGAGCCCTCTTGCATTTTTTTCAAAATAAAAATTGGTTCCACATAAACAGCTTTCAGAACATCCACAGTTCAGCTCTATGTTTTGTCTTTTCTATGGGCCACAATTTACCACCTTGTTAGCAATACCATTAAAGAGACCAAGATTTTCCAATCACTCTGAATTTTGGATGCTTCCTTTGCTGGAACTTCAGCTTGCAGTGCCTTAAAGAGAGCCTGAATTCCTCCTTCAGGCGTGTGCTTACTCTTTATACAGTTTAAAGTGGGTTCTCAAAATCACTAGGCACTTTTGCAAGCCTTGGGCTGGGGACTAAATTATCCTCTTTCTCAGAGCAAAAAAGCAGCATCTGTCCTGATGATTGAGCTCAAGCTCACATTTGCAAGGATAAATCATTGTAGGCACTACTGCACTGCCTGGATTAGAAGACAGCATCGCAAAGCTTAGGAAGAGCCCATCAGATCAAGCCCCGTTGCAATGCATCTGAGTTAGAACCCTCTCTGCAACTTTCTGAAACTTCTAAATCATTTTGTTCATTACACAGATAAATGTACAATTTAATAAATATTTCTTGTTCTTTGAGCTTGCCTCTCCTGCTTATGCTCTTTGCAGGCACATCTCAAGGCAGTCACATCTCAAGGCAGTCAAATGATAACGTACTCATTTATGCAGTGGAAAGGAAGAACTTTTATAAATTGGAAACACAATCATGGTACATTTCACAGATAAATTCAGTAACAACCTTGCATCCAGTACTTGCAGCAAGTGCATTGATTCTTAAAACCCCAGAAGCCAATGCTTAAAAAAACCCCAATTTAAAGAACAATTAATGTTTCTTTAATCAATTAAGATGGGATGCAGAAGGTGGTAGGGGGAAGTGTAGAATAAGATTTTATACTTAGTTTTACCTCTAATTTCAGGGCAGGGTGATTATAAGCCATTGCCTGAAAAAAACAAATTTTTCTCTAAGGCAGAAGGTATAGAGCTGGTCTCTCCTACTCGGCACTGCTTTTTGGTGCCCTGTGCAATTTAACATTTTCTTCATTTATGTAGTTTGGTAAAAACCCAAGCTTTAGTGGAGTTAGAGCTTTCTATAGCTATATCTGCTTTGCATGGCACACTAGCCAGGGAAATGACACCAGTACACTTGTTTATTCAGAGAACTTTCTAGATGACAGAAAGAAACGAAAGGCGGTGTTAGAAATGGCATCATTTATGATGTGTTGCTAACATGCCAATATTTTGTGTATGTATAGAACATCTGCCCTTACAAATTTTTATCAGGTTATTTTGCTATTCAAATTACTGAAAGTGAAAGCCTAAATATATTCATTAACACAAATAGCAGAATGTTTGCTTCAGCCTTATTTTTCTGGCTCATCTAGAGTACACTTGCAGCCTTGAGGTATTGTGGCTAGGATTCAGGAAATCAAGCTAGAATAAGAAAACAGCCACCGAAGATGGTGTGCCGTTTTGCAGTAGTGGGTATGGCTGCAGCCATTCTGAAGAGCGAACTTTTATTATTAGACAGTGGAGGTAAAAAAATAGCATCCCTGATAGGCTGAAGACTTTTTCCTAGAAACTTCCTGCTAAATTCTAGCTCTGTCAGGGCAAGTGCACAGAAAAGGACATTCCTTTAAAAACTGTGTGTCAATTCAGAAGGTTTTGACATTAGACATTAAAGTGTCAGATGGGTTTTATACTACCTCACTTAATCCCCTGTATGGAGCAGGCAGAGTAGGGGAAGATATGACTCCTCTTACCTCTCCTTGACCAGAGAAGATGCACTTTTGGTTATAACATCTCACAGCCTTTGACTCTCACAATATTATTGTTGATTTTCACATTACTTAGCAGAGTATCTATTGAGTTTCAGAGGTTAGGATAAATACCAATATATGCAAAACTCACTTTCTGACCAGTAGTTGTAATAAAATGTGATAGGTCAAAGCCAGATTTTGTTCTTGCACCTTTGAAAGCCAAATTGATTTAGAAGTGTTGAACCAGATTGTAATTTTTCTAATAAAAGCAGAATTTGAACTGTTCCCTGAGAGTCCACAATCGAAAGCCCAACAGGGTATTTATCACACAGATACAGCTAGGGCATATCTTGCCTGTTCGCATGTTACGTGATTTAAAAGGCTGTAGTATATCAGTGTGGAGAGCAAACACAGGCTTATCCAAAGAAAGATGATAAAAAAGTAACAGTTTATAATTAATTTGATACTCTGATGTACAGAATGCACTTCTGATAAAGGTTTAAAACGGCTTTGTACTAATATACATGAAATTTAGTGATAACTTACATGGAGATGTATGCATTGTTAGGAATAGACAACTCTTCATTCTAAGCATCATAATGTGTTTAATTCCTTTTTTCTGGCCTTTAACCATTTTTAGCTTTTTTGGCAATAAATATGAAGGTACTACAACAGACAGCTATAGTAAGACAAATAACAATGGATGACTATGTAGGCTGTGGCATGTTTTCTATACATAAGTGTACAATCTAATCAGGAGACTAAATCTGTAAATAATCAAGTTTTCCATGTTTTGTTCTTTTGTTTTAATGTAATAGAGAATGAAGTTTGCCTCTGGGATGGGAAAAACCTTCTAGATCATACAGGTTTTAAATGGAAAACTGCTTTTTGTTAATTTCTTCACATCTTATTCTCTCCTAGGAAATGGTTCACCATATGGTCTCCATGACTTCTTAAATGTGTTACTAGTTGTTTTAGTCTGAATTTCTTGTAGAAAATCTATGTAAGCATTACTTAAAGTATATTTTCTGTGAGGAAATTCTACAGATTCATCTGCCAATCGATCGGTCAAAGCAATAGTTAGTGTATCTGACCACGAGCTTTGCAGTGAAGGGAGGATGGGGAGGGTTCACATGTTTTATCACAATGAGGAGTAAATAAATTACCCTTTTTAACTGATAATTGTGAAAATACAATGTCCTTTTTACTGATGGTATTTGTTACCTTTCTGTTCTTTCTTTTAGTCCATGGCATTTTCTAATCTTCGTATCGTCACACAGTGTTTTCTTTAGGAGCTCTAAAAGGAATGAAAAAAAATCACCAGTAGAAAGTAAATAGCCCTGCTAATGTTATCTGCATGCTAAAACAAAAGGAATTCCTTAATTATTCTTTCTTTAATTTTTTTTTCTCTCTTCCATTCTAATTGCTTTTAAAATACTTTAGCAGACACCCAAAATTTATCTTTCTATTCTTTTAAATAGTTCTTCCACACTTTCTCACCTGGCCTGGTTGTACCTGTCTTTGACATGATACCCTTTACTAGTTAGAGAATTTTTTTTGTTTTGAATTGGTGTCTTCATTCCAATAGGTTTGCTAGCTCAGTCTTCCTTGTTTCTACCAGATTTAACATGCAGTTCGTGGGACCAGAGTCTGTCTGACTTGAAAACGCGACAAAACTCAAAATGTGAAGGGAATTAAAGAAAGATGTGGCATGTTATAAGCCTCTAACTTAAAAAGATGGATCATGAAAGGCCATTCTATTCTCTAGAGAGATCTTCTTGTGCTACAGAATGTAGTGAACTGTACAGTTCCATTTACCTGACAAACATCTTCCAGCATAGGATTATTTGAGACAATTAAATTAGGATAATAAAACTGATTAAAAATGAAATGCACATCTATTTCTCATTTACAATCTTGTCACCACTGGCAGATACTAACATCTCAGGAGAATTTTGCAAATCTGCAGGATGCCTTAGCAGCGCTTGGTTTTCTGTTTGAATCTGATTTAGCTGAAAGGTACAGCTAGACGAATAGCTCCCTACTGTCTATCTATATGAAAAGAATCAAAGATTGTAAATTGTTCTTACTTCTGAAGCAAATTGTAATCTATGCTTAACCAGCTCAAAATTCAACTTTTACGAAAGCCGTCTTAAAGTCTCAAGAGAGACCTAACAATCTACAGTTACTTAGACAGAACTTATAAAATGGGTGGCTGTCAATCATTGGCATTGTGCAGGGAGGGAAGAAAAAAAACCACAAAGTAGATGTTGAGCTTAAATATCAAAGGAAATCAGTTTCATGATTTAATGAAAATCCAGGATGTGAAATGAGCTTTGAAGGGAAAATTTGAAGTCCTGCCTAGTGTGACCTATGGCTAAGGACTAGACTCAACAACTATCATTTACATATTGTTTAGTTTTCAGTAGTGTCTCTCAGTATGTAAACCTGGAAAAAACTTACAAGAAGTTGCAGTCTCTATTGTGGAATACTTATGACGTGAAGAGAGGATAAATAAAATAAGCCAGAAGCAGATAGCTACCATATATTGCAATGCAGTCAGGCAAATAAATGAGCAACATCATAGTTCTGCTCACTTAATTATTTATTGACAAATAGGTTGTTTGCTGAGGAAAAAACCTATAACCAGAAGTCATTGGAAACCTGGATGAAAATTACCATTTTGAAACTATGCAAAGAAAGAGTCATACCAGTATTGTTAAAGGCTTTTATTATAAGTTTTTTTTCTAACTGAATTCTCAGACATTTTGGTGACAACCATAAAACAGCTTGGGAAGGGAAGTGTCTGAATCTCCTGCCTCTCTGAAGCCATTATCAGAGATCATATGTCAGGAACCCGATAATCTATGTTTCAAGTCCTTTGCCAAATTGATCTGCTATAGATGAGCTCTGGTACAGAGCAGCTTCTCTTTCTTAGGAGAGTAACCTTAAAGACTGTAATATTGAATTCATTAAGATACAGTTGTCTCGCTTCTCTGCTTCCAGAGTTTTCAGTATGTGTAAATAGTTACATATTCATTGTAGCAAGCCCTAGAAATCAGCTGTCCCTTAATCTCAAAACTATGAAACTGTTTTTCTTTGGCCTGAAGTGATTTCTCTTGCATTGAGTCATAGAGCCAAAAAAATCAATTAATGGTGTCCTTTAATAAAAAGTAATTTATGGATTACTGAAATCAGATTTGATGCAACACTCAAAAGTTTGCAAGATTATTCACTGGAAAAAACCCTCCAGTCCTAATTAATTACCAGACTACAAGATGGCATAGTTCCCAGGCATGTGAAGGATAGGATTTTTTGCTCAGATTTGCTTCTAGACTTCACCCCACCATTGGCTTTTAGCAAATAAACTGATGTGTGTAAGCATCAATAGCATAAAAACCATGTAATACCAGTTGAGTTCATAAGTATTTGTTGTAGGTTTAGCATTTATGAGGATGTTAAATGTTTGCTCAAATACATGCGTAAGGAGTAAAACAAATACAATTAATTATTTTTCTGTTGCACCTCTGGCCCTGAACAACATTGAAATTCAAGATAGCAATGGATATTACATCTGGGCTTAACAAAATATCAGGTAGTTAAAAGAAGGAGTTAACTGCCCATTCTTTCAAGAAGATTAAACTCAGCCTCCAGCTGACTTCAAGATTTACAAGCTGAAGGAAACAGTTCAGTAAGAGGACCAACAAATTACCAAAATCTCATTCAAGAAGAGTGACAGGAGCGAAGTTTCCTGAAACAAACTAACCTGTAGACTTTTCTCCACAGTGCCTATGCACTTGAGCTCATCATTATTCTGATCACATCTTCTATAGATACTGTTGCTATCTTAGATATAACTCCAGTTTTGATTTAGAGTAAATTAATTCTAAACAAATTAAATGTTAGCTGTTGAATTTTCTGGAAAGATTTGGATCAAAAGAATTTTACTGTTCTTTGTTTAGCCAGAAAAAAATAAAATATTTTCTTTCATCAAATATTCAAATGCTGGCTGCTAGTAAGTACAAGCAAGAACTAAGTAATAACATTTTTCTGCTTAACTTGATGCCTATATAGAGCATATTTCACTGTTCAGTAACATGTTGAACTAAACGAGAAGGGGAAGGAAAAGACTAATTTCCATATTTTCTGCACATATTTGGCACACAGGTCTTCAGAGCAATTACATAATTAGAAAATGGGATGATATGAAAGGGATTATTTTTTTTAATATGCAGTCCTCCTTCAAATATGTTTTGTTCTACATAGCCATATGAATATTAAAGTAACAACTTCATATTCCTAATAGGTTGCCTAGAATAAATAAATAAATAATCCTTGCAAAATTGCTAATTTGGGGCTATCATGATAATTTATTTTTCATGTATTCCCTCTCTCCTCATCATGGCCCTCTCAGCATGATACAAACAGTTATAAACTGTATTAAAAACGGAGTCAAATATGTCCCATAACAGACAGACAAAATAATAAAATCAGACCTGAACCACATTGTTAAAAAAGGGTTTAAAGGTGCAACAGGTGGCAGCTGACTGCAGCACAGAAGCCAGGCCTTTCAAGCAGGTCCAACTATTAGACTTCTTTTTTTCAAAAGGTCCACATTTTTATTTGATGGCCTATAGTTAATTCAGTGATCAAAGTGTACATATTGTTTTGCTTCAGTGTGTTTTATTGAACTTAAAAGCTCGAGTTTAGAGCTTCCAGTGACATTATACTTCTGAGCACTTAACTTTGCAATTTCTTCTCTTTTTCTCTTGATAGCAATGAGCAATCATTGCTGAAAATGTGGTACTGTCTCCCATATTTTACTTCTGATTTATTTTTCTAGTGGGTGTATTGTTGGCAAAAGGTGCTGGATAAGAAGCTGGGAAAAGAGCAGTCTGACTTTGTGTGAGCTCATAAAGTGGTACTACTGGTGTCCCCGTGACACCTTCTGCCATACATGAAGGTTCTGATTTCAAAGGACTTTTTCCAGGGTGAATTGACAGATTTATTGTTGTCTGTACTCATCATTTTAATGTATGCCTAGATTGCCAAATCACAGATTTTCAAAAGATCCTAATAGCTGTGTCAGTTCAGAGGGAAGGGATTCGTTGCTTTTTGTAGGGCAGATACTTGCCCTCAGAGAATTGAATCAAAGCCTAGCAGCTCTTTTGAACAATATCTAGTTGACTATGGTATTATTTGAAGACATTTTTGCCCCTTTGGCAGAGATGACCACCCTTGCAGCTCTGGTAACTGAAAAGTCAGTATGAACATTTCTAGTTTACTTCAGGAGAAGGCAGAAAAGAATCTTGAGATGGCAACAGAAAAGCTTGAAGTACTGACAGATAGTTAAGGATGACACCACGTAGCAGACCTAGACAGAAGAGCACATTATTTTTGTATTTTATTGTTTCAAAAGAAGTCCTTAAAAGGTTACTTTTCAGCTTTCAAATATTAAAAGAAACACTGTATACTTTTTGTGTTTTTCTCGGAAAAGAGAGAAAATGAGTCAGTTTTGATCAGCCAGGTTACACAAGAATTTAATTCTATTTCTTTTTTAAAGAAAAATGTTTTGACCAGCTTTATTATCCACCCTTCTTTTCCTGTTTTATCATTGCTGCTACACCATGTTTTCCTCTTTTATAATTTTTATGGTTAGAGCTCCATCACAAAATCTGTATTAGGCTCCAGCCACTCAGGTTTCAGCCAGAATTATTTATTCGGCTTATGCTGAATATTTGAACATTTTCCTGTCAGAAATGGCTGTTTCACTGACTTGGAGCCTTTCTAGGGGCAGGCGTTGATTTTTGTACTAAATTTTCCTTTAGAAAAACTAAAAAGAAAACATGCTTTCCATTTCAAAATTAATTCTGATTAATGAATAGTTTTTATTATGTTATAATATGAATCAGAAGAGCTGACATTGAAATACATTGTTTGAAATGAACAGACAATTTGTGGGAAGTGTGTAACAATGTGTGGGAAATTTTAAGCTTTTGTGTTGTTTCTCAGAACAAAAGAAGCCTTCAAGTGACTGTTAGAATTTCCAATGCCACAGAAATTTCCTATTTCGTGTAAGTAGAGGCAGCAAGAGGAGGTCCACAACTTGCTTTATATTTCAGTACATATAATGGAAACTACAACATATGGTAGCTCAAATTTTTAAAATTATTTGAAGATCAAAGTTTTATTTTTCCCTATATATGACACTGTAACAGTCAATCCAATTAAGTTATCTGCTGTGTGTTTCATGACTCTTGTTACAGTAAAGCAAATGAATTGATTTTTTTTTTCCTATTCCATTTTGAGAGAAAAACTGTTTTTCTAACATTTTATATCAGTGAGAGCTCAGGAGAGTTGCAGTGGTTCAGTAGCTCTTAATGATCTCTATTTGTTTTACTCTAGTTTTCCAGATCAAGATATTCGCAGAACAGCAGTCCAACAAATAGAAAATCTGTCAAATGATGAATTGTTAGAATACCTCCCTCAGCTGGTGCAGGTAAGGAAAAATTGATAGCCAAGGAAGTCATCTGTCTAGATCAATAACTTCATTAAATACTTTTGATTCTTTCAGTTTGATTGATGCATTGTAAGAGGAATAAAGAAGAAGGGCTGGTCAGCTGATGTAATGATTGAATTAACAACAGGGCTAAGCTGTGGATTGTTTTCCACTCAAGAGAATGTAGTTTGGCATGCTGATCGAACTTTTCATTATACTACAAGAAGGTATTTTCAAGTGAAAAAAGAAAAATAAAAAAGGCATTTGAACAAGAGAAATTCTGCTATGACCACCAAACAAGGGGTTGGTGGTGGCAGGGTGTTAATGCAGTCGAGGAAGCAAATGGTGTCTCAATGAATCACAGTTTTCTTAATACAACATATATGGGGAAAATCATTGTCAGCACAGAGCAACCAGTGCAATTTGGGTGTAGAATTGTATCTTTATGGATGTACGTTGCATTTCACTGGAAATTAATGTTGTACAAGTTACAGACCCAGTGCTTGCAAAGCAATTACTTTGTGATTCAGGTGGTCCTGTGTTATAGTTAAGGAAGAGCCACAGAATCACAAAATCACAGAATGTTAGGAGTTGGAAGGGACCTCAAAAGATCATCCAGTCCAATGCCCCTGCCAGAGCAGGATCACCTAGACTAGATCACACAGGAACATATCTAGGTGGCTTCTGAATGTCTCCAGAGAAGGAGACTCCACAACCTCTCTGGGCCGCCCGTTCTAGGGGTCCATAACCCTTACAGTAAAAAAGTTTTTCCTCATGTTCAAATTGAACCTCCTATGCTCCAGCTTGCACCCATTGCCCCTTGTCCTGTCATTGGCTGTCACTGAGAAGAGCCTGGCTCCTTCCTCCTGACACTCGCCCTTTACAAATTTATAAACATGAATGAGGTCACCCCTCAGTCTCCTCTTCTCCAAGCTAAAGAGCCCCAGCTCCCTCAGCTGCTCCTCATAAGGGAGATGCTCCACTCCCTCAATCGTCTTTGTGACCCTGCGCTGGACTCTTTCAAGCAATTCCCTGACCTTCTTGAGCCAGCCTTTATCCCTTTACTTTGGAACACTGTATTGCTTATAATTCCATGTTTCAGAGTTCCTCAGGGTTTTTTGTGTGTTTTTAAATATATATTTATATAAATGCAGGCATATATTTAGACACACACATAGAGAGAGAGAGATATATATGTATACGTGTATTAATAGATTTATGTAATCTACTGTTGTGAAGCAGTGGAACCTGCACAGCTTTACAGCATTCACACAGTAGGAGACTTATGTGACCTTTTACCTTCCACAGCTTCTGTTTCACAAATAAGTTTATTTTTCAAACCAAGTTATCAGATAAGAATTTAAATATAGTATTGTTATTGAAGCAAGGGAAGAAAAGCTGCATATTTAAGTATATATTAATGCAGCCAGAATCAGGTATCTGCCTGTCTAATAGGTGGTGGCAGGCACTTGTGTCCTGAAGTTTCTTTGCTCATTGCATTGCTGCGGCATTCTCCATATGTTGGATTGCGTTGTTCTAACTAAGCACTAGGTCTTTTCTGATTAATTTTGTTCTAAAGGAAATATAACAAAGCCAGCGTACAAGTGTTTCTTATTATTAATTTATCTGTTGAGGTGCTCAAGTTTGAGTGGAGTCTGGATGAAGGTCCTCTAGTGAAAC
>NW_010205396.1:0-51272 GCF_000695765.1 Mesitornis unicolor | reverse complement strand
GCTGAACCGTTCTCTTCAGAGCATCCAAGTAGCCCATCAGCTTTACTGGTAAGACCATTTACCATTATTACCATAATTTATCCATTATTCTATTGGTGACAAACTCATTTTTTGTTTAACATCAACAAAAAACCTTTTTTTTTGCTCCTTCTTTATTCTTCTTTCAGTACTGGGTATGGGTAAGTTGTATAAAAGACCTCTCTGCCTTCAACGTACCCCTGTTGGGAGGAAGAGGGAAAGTTCTGTTCACTTAAATAAGATACCATTTGTATTTTTCTGCATTTTCTAGTTTGAGTGAAAAATAGTCTTCCTCAAAATTTGCAAGCTCTAAGCACCATTTCTTATAAAGGATACTGCTTTTGTGATTTCTCTGACCTCTTCTGAAGTTGTCAGACTTCTCGTGTGTCAAAGTGTATCTGTTAACCTTTTGCATGTCAGTCTGACCTTGTGATAGTAGAGTTTCCAGTGGTTCCTTTTTGTGATTATGGAGATGTACCAGTCCTGACAATAACTGCCATTCACCATCTACCCCTACAATGTAAGGACCTTGGTAATTGTATTACTGCATGCAGTGGTTATTCTGTTTGCTGTGCTGTTACTTCAAGGCTCCCTGAATAGGAATGTGGCTTTCTGCCATCTGAACAACTGCCCTGTGATCTGAAATTCAAACTGTTGTGGGGGGGTTTGGTTTTGGTTTTTGGTTTTGTTTTTGCCTTTTTTCATATTTAGTAATGATAGATGTACTGGAACTTTCATTTACAGTTCAACTGGTTCGGACCCGTTAAAACAAAAGCTTTTCTTCCTGCAAAGGAAAGACAACAACATGAAATGTAATCATTTGCTTGATGAACTGTGAGGTCAGAAAGAGCATAGATCATACTTTGATACCTGCATGATCTCTGCAAGTGTTAGTGAGGATAAAACAGAATTATGAATGTGTTTGTTTCACTGAAATGACTGGGATAACAATAAGATGCCTAATGAGCCTAACTGTCAAATATAGAGGGACCACATTTAGCGAGCCATTTTCTGACACTGCCTGAAATAAGCTTGAGATGATTTCTACTATCTGGTATTAAACTTAATCATACTGGATGTAAAATGTCCAGTCTAGAGTTCTTAAATGTGCCCAGACAGTTGGTAGTTTTCCTATGCAATTAGAAGTTATTTCTAGAGTTCAATGGACTGTGGGAACGTCATTAGTTTGCCTGTGTTTTCTTTAACTCCTCTCCTCTTAAAAGAAAAATGACTAAGTATCTGCAGTCTTCTTCCTCTTTACTTTGCAGTGTAGATCCCCATTTTTTCCCCAAATTTTGCTCAAGCTGTCTAATGTTATTATCTTGGTTAATATATAGCAGATATTCCATCCTGAATGATATCCTTATCTGGCACAGTACATTCTGATGTGGCAAAATAAATTTATTTTGTATATAGCTTAATATATAGCATAACTATGCATACCCACATCAAATAGAATATTTCTTAATGATCACAGTATTCTCTGCCTTTCAGCTGGTAGTAGCCCTGTTCATGTCATCCAAATATGGATTGTTTTCCAAGCACATTTTCACCCTCTGTGTACTAGCAATTGGAGTTATCATCAGCCACTGAGTGTTTGTTAAACATTTTGCTTATCGTCTGCTGCTTTGGTTGCAGATAGAACAGTTTATTCGTTTACTAATCTTGTTTCTGATTACACATATCCCAGAGTTGCACATGACTGTGGACACTTCCCATAAGTAATACTTCTAATTGTATAAATAGTGATCTGCTGTTTATCCCTAATTAATTAGTATCTTCTACCTGAAATTTGAACTTTAGCTTCCTAGCGGAACAGCTTTTGATTAAATCTTAAAATGAACATGTGTTTGTATGTCTGTATGTGTAAATATTTATATGTATATAAAACATATATATACACACATTTCTAGAAACATTCAAAGATATTTACCTTTGGGTATTTTTCTTCTTTATAATACAAAAATATATTTTCTCTAATCGTTATTCTTCATTATTGTCTTTCTGTGTTTTCTTACTGAGTCACAAGACAGAAACAGATGTAATTTTGGCAGCATTAGGATCTTGGTAACATAACTGAAGAGTACATTGCCAGCTAACACTTAGCATCCACTAACTTTCTTTGTTGCGCTGGTTTTGGCTGGGATAGAGTTAATTTTCTTCAGAGTAGTTGGTATAATGCTATGTTTTGGATTTGTGCTGAAAACAGTGTGGATAATGCAGAGGTGCTTTCATTATTGCTGAGCAGTGCTTACACAGAGTCAAGGTCTTTTCTGCTCCGCACCCCACCCCATCAGAGAGTAGGCTGGGGGTGCACAAGAAGTTGGGAGGGGACACAGCTGGGACAGCTGACCCCACCTGATCAAAGGGATATCCCACACCATCTGATGTCGTGCTCAGCATGTAAAGCTGGGGAAGGAGGAGGAATGGGGAGACATTTGGAGTTACGGTATTTTGTTTTCCCAAGTAATCGTTATGTGTGATGGAGCCCTGCTTTCCTGGAGATGGCTGAACACCTGCCTGCCGATGAGAAGTGGTGAATTAAATCTGTGTGTTACTTTTCTTGTGTGTATAGCTTTTGCTTTACACAAATTATAAATGCTCTTTACAAAATTTATCGGTGATTTCATAATGTTTATTGATAAAGCTTTAAGTAGTTAAGGCTTTTCTTTACTTCACCAATTGAATTTCAGTCCTTTAAAAGTAATGGAAGACAGAAGTTTTCTTCCACTTACCTCTAAAGAGATTTTAAAAATAAGCTCAATGATTTAATAATGTGAGGAACACATGTGCATGTACACTCACATAACTTCTTTTAAGAAATTTAATTAGGTAATGTTTTACTCTCAAGTGTTGTATTCTCTTTCATTACCAAATTAGCAATCAAGTAGCTAGGACTGGTAAAAACAAACTTTGGTAACAAAATTATATTCATTTTTAATTCTAATGAATTACATTATCATTCCACTATTAAATAATACAACATTGTGCACAGTGTACCTGCCCAAAACAAAACTTGGAAAAGAAGACTCTAATGTAATTCAGAAAACTGGTAATGTGATTTCAGACCCACAGGGGAAAAGTCAAGATTTTAACTTACATGTTTTACAACACCATTGTAAATCTAGAAACTAGTTACCAGAACTGGTCATGACTGTCAACACTAACTTAATTTAATGACAAATATAATGTATAATAATATCTCAGTTATTTAAAATTGACTCAATTTCCCTGCACACCAGTGATAAGCAGTTTCTCTACAATGATGTACTAGCTCATCACCTTTTTAATATTAATGTTGGATAGTAAATTGTTAACCCCTTTCCATCAAGCAGTGATAAGTTTGTTTGAAGATTTCATTTGAAAATTATGGGACTGTAATTGGCAAAGGTGGACAGAACAGATAGAATATTCATTCTTGGGACACGTCTTGGCCATTGTAAATCAGGATAGCTTCAGTCTGTTCTCTGCTTGTATCTGCTGCAGAGCTGTCCCATTAATTCTGCTATTTAGAGTGAAAAGGTAATTGATCTTACACTCTCTGTTTTTTTCTTATTGTATGTAACTTTTCCCCTCTCTAAATTCATGAGGAATTCAGGCTATCTGCATCCATCAGTGTTTCAGCTCCTCTCTGTTGCTTTTAAATGCACTCCCTTTCCCAGGGACACTAAAAATTGCCCATGCATGCAATGCCAGCACATGACCCATGTACCACTTAAATCCCATTCTAGTCTTATTTCAGGAGTTCTTCAAGTCCCTGAAGCATGCAGAACATTTACCCTGCCCCACTGTCTTCTAGAAAATTACTCTGATTCTAGTCTTTTCCTATCAGAGATCCTAGGAGGGCAGAAGGTTGGGCCAAGATTTCCCATTCCCTGGAGCTGTGGTGAGAAGTTATTAAACTGATTCTAGCAAAGCGGGAAAGTTGCTTGAGGGAAAAGAAACCTGCTTGAGCCCCTTTAGGCCCTTCTGCTTGCTGAAAGTCTTTGTTTATCTCCTTGCTACTGTGTTTCACACACAGTTTTCTGTGGTTATTTTTTTTTCTTTCTATCAGCTTTTGTGCTGGAGTTTTAATCCACCTCTCTGTCTCTGGAAACCTGCCAGTCGGTTTGCCACTTGCTCATGCATTTTTGGCTTTCAGCTGCTTTCATAGGTGGCAGCTGCTTTCAGACAATTGAAACAGCTGTCTGGGGCAGCAGATGGCCAGGGGTATGTCTCACAGATGGTTGCTTTCCACAGGAGGATTGAATAACGGGGAGAAGTGTAGTGTCCTCTAAGAGCTGTGGCAGCTGCTTGAAGGTGGTGCTGAGAAACAGGTTTCATTGTGGTGGAACAGTATGAGTGTTTGTAAATTTTGGGGGAGCATGAGAAACTGGTATGCTTAGCTCAAGAAAAGAAAAAGTTAAGTGAAATCGTTGCTGAAGGCAAAATGTTCTTTTGTAGATCATCTTCTAAGTTCCCTTAGAGTTCTAAGTCACTAAAACTTTTCGGAAGTTTTCTTGATTATAACATTTATCTACATTTTGACTGACAACCAAGAGAAAAGGGAGTAGTCTTCTATCTTTTCCACTCCACGTCTTGTAGATAAGTAAGAATGTGAGATTAAAAAGGAACTCCTGATGAAATCCAGCACACTGAAAATAATGTGAATTAGGCTATTGTTTTCAAGACTAGAACTTATTTTATTTTTTATTTCTTTTTCTATATAAAAAGAACTGTAAGAATCAAAAAGAACATAACCAGTGTATAAAAATTTTAAAAGACCACAGTTAAATTCTCTACTATTGGCAGCTTTATCCCTCAATACTTTGTTTTCCAAAGCCATTACCACTTAGTTTCATTCAGCACTCCAGCACTGGAACAACAGATTATTGCTTCATACTTTCTGAAAGGAAATACATTTTTTGCTGTCAAAACTGGTTTACATTAACCGTAATTTACTTTAAGACTTCAAAAGAAGGAATAAATCAAGCACATACTCATCTGTCCAACACTCTTAATTATCTGAACATTAAATAGGCAGCCATCCTCCAGCTCTTTCTCTTCCCACATTATAGTGTCTTTCTCCCACAGTCAGAAGTTGTCAAGTCTGCTAATTATTGATGAACTTCCTAAACAGCTCTGTAGAGCAGGCTGAAAAGCCCAGCCCATTAAAATGACATTAATGTAAATACAGTTGTCTATTTTGTTTTGTGTTAATTTGGTCCTTCTTACTGATCAGAATCAGAAGATCACTTAATCATATTTGTAACTTTAAACCTGTGAATAGCCAGTCTCAGTATATGTTTGATCAGTTGTTTTGTTATTTTGCATTAGGATTTGAATTTAAGTCTGGAGTTGCTCAATCTTACAACCTTCTGTGATGACACGTTCAACCAAATGATGATTATAAATTTCATTTGAATTCGGAGTACTTAATCTGATCATCATTGTGTTTTGGATGACAGAGAATATCAACCATTGAGTGGAATAACATCTAGGGATTTTAGTTCTGAACTTGTAATTTTTACTTATGAAATGCCAGTAATTTGGTGATCTTTTTTTTCTCTAGTTACTTATGTGTATAGTAAATAACACCATTGGACCATTATTTTTGTGAGATAATGATTCAGCCATCTGCTGAGCTAGATGTTTCATTATTAGCCATGTAGGGCTTGGTTTGTTGCCTTGAAAAACAGAGATAATTCTTTTGTTTCCTAATTCACAGACTTTTAACTTTCTCAGACTCCAGTTTTAGAAAAAGATGGTGTCAAATGAAAGAAGTAGCAGCATAACTCTTTGTTTGTTTTGGCCCTTACAGAATGAGTGGGCAAATGGTACATTTAAATCAACAAAACCATGCCTTGCATTTAAGTCAACACATTTTAGTTTTTAAGAAAGACTATCTTATACTTGCTTTTTTCAAGCTCTAAAAGAAGAGGAGTGAGCTTGATGTGCCCACAACTGGAATTGATAACAGGAGGTAGTATATTGCAACTCTGGGTTGCCAATGCCAGCTGCTGTCAATACCTAGCTACCCTAAGACTGTCAATACTGCTCAATAAAAGAGGACTGGTGAGCAAGACCAAGTGCTAGAGCTCTGGTCTTCCATGCTTTGTAACTGCTGCCTTCCTCTCCAGCCCCCTTTTGGACTGCTTTCTCTAAGACAGCACTGAAGCACAGTTTGGGAATAGTTTATGCCAGGAACCACCCCTAAAAGACAAGATAGGCAAAGTGCCCCAGCTTTTACACATTCTGTCTTCCAACACTGCTCTACCCATACTTGCAGGCTTGTGTGAACCATCTGAGTTAGATAACACTGACCTTCAGTCTCTGCCATTTCTGGACTATAACATAACCATTACAGTGTTTCTGGAGCTATGGGCTGAAATTCACACACAGAATCTTATGACCACAGGGTGTAGCACACGGAGCATGAGGGAGTCCCAAAGCCCAGTGGTGCGTAGTGAAGATGATGTCTGTGAGCTGCAGGGGAAACTCGCCCTGCTACATCTGTGCTGTTTGGCTCTAGGTCCAGGAAGTGCTCCATGGGTCTCTTACTCTCATAAATGTACCCTACAACACAGACTGACTTTGACTGAGATAATGCAAAGACTCATAGAAGAGCCACAAGGATGGTGAGGGGTCTGGAGAACAAGCCATATGAGGAGCGGCTAAGGGAACTGGGGTTGTTTAGCCTGGAGAAGAGAAGGCTGAGGGGAGACCTCATCACCACCTACAACTACCTCAAGGGAGGTTGTAGAGAGGTGGGTGCTGGTCTTTTCTCCCAGGTGATGGAGGATAGAACAAGGGGAAATGGCACCAAGCTGTGCCAAGGGAGGTTCAGGTTAGAGATAAGGAGGAAGTTCTTTACTGAGAGGGTTGTCAGAAGCTGGAACAGGCTGCCCAGGGAGGTGGTGGAGTCACCATCCCTGGATGTGTTTAAGGAGCAGGTAGATGAGGTACTTAAGGATACGGTTTAGTGGGTAGACAGGAACGGTTGGACATGATGATCTCAGAGGTCTTTTCCAACCAAGCGATTCTGTGATTCTGCAACTCGATGGCCTGATTTGTGTGCTAGAAACTATATTTTTGGGCACACCTGCAGGCACATTGGCAGCTGTTCTACCCTTTTGTAGAAATGTATAAATATATCAAGTTGCTGCCTATGCAGTTCCATGTACAAAGGAGAGAAAGCTGAATCCATACGTCTTTGCAGCTTATGAGACTCTCAGTTGTTTGTAGTGGCCTTTTAACTAGGCCGTTATTCTCTGGGACCAAGAGTGTGACGTTTTGCTAAAACTAAGTCCATTTATTTAAAGGGTTTTTAACATAACACCTATTTTCCAGAAGTGCTGGAGATGCTATGATTTATCTTTGTAAACAGAAATATTCTAACTAAAGCAATAAACATTTTTAACTTCTAAATTTCCAATTAAAGAAAATAGAAAATAAGTGCCAGAGAATTAAATACCAAACTGCAAACACAACTGGGAAAGGTTAACAAAAAACTTAAACCTTGCATTTTTAACAGTTTTAGTATAAAGGGAAAGTTAATTTTCCCACTCTGTTAGAAATTATCACTTTAAAAAGAAAAGAATCCCTTAAAAAATTAATAAAGCTAACAAAGCTGTGCTTTTTTGTAATTCAGTGAATATGATATAGTCTGGTGAATGCTTGACAAAGGACATAAATAACATAGATGTGCATGTGTCTGTTTTTAATTATTTTAATGATTCTTAGTAGAATTAACGTGTTCTTGAATGTTTAGAAATATAGGAATGCTATGTGTTTTTCCAGATTGGGTGCAAGCGTGAAAAGGAAGAGGTAAGGCATCCTTGTGATCATATATCAAGGTGAATATATAATGGAGTGAAGCATGATCGTTCACATCACTGATTGTATAGGCAATCAACTTGTGTAGGCAAGTATTTGGCTGCAGCTAAATAAGTTACAGAACAGAGAGATAACTCTGTGCGCATGTCCCCTTTGGAAACTCCATGCCAAAAATAGTATCTGAGGTGGGTTAACATTGTCAAGTGCAACATTAAAAAGTCTGCAAATGCCAAAGTAATCAGTGCGTGTTACTGTAATGAAAAAATATGACACTGGCTTTAATTCTTTTAGCTGCTTCATGATTTATACGGTAGCATTAAGGAAAATGTTTTTCAGTACATTGTTTTTCAAAACTGCTTCTCTGATTGATTTTTTGTTTTGACTCATTTTACATTTAAAAATGTTGAAGCTGACAACTCTAGTTTTTCAGTTGTGCTGGAAAACTCCCTGCTAGCTTCCAAGTCGTAGCTATCATAGCCCCTCCAATAATGTAACTGAATATGAAAGGCAGGTGATGTCTTTTGGGTGGACTCTGGAAGGGATTGAACGCAGTGTATGTTACTGAGTCTCTGATGCTGGGGTGTGATGGACTATAATGACCCGCTTGTGGAGTTGAGTGGGACTGAGGAATTGGAGCAGGTGTTGCTGAGGAAGGGATTCAGAGCAGGGCTCTGTGCACATGTCACACTAGGCTTTCATCTGCGCCTTTCATCTTTTTTTCCATTAAAAATGTTTTATTGTTTCTTCCTTCAAAAACAAAACAGAGAGCCAAAATCCTTCCTGACAGATACCTCACATAATCTTTGCTTGTCCCAGAGGAACATTTGAGGATGTAAACCAGAGTAATAAGAAATCAGGAAAGCTTTTGACAAAACATTCATCTAGTTCTGTCACTTCAAATGGATGATTTTCAGTCATGAATTTGATCGATGTGGAGGAGTTATTTTGGTTTTTATACTGTGAAAGACTGCTGGAAAAAAATGACTGAAAGTAATCCATGAAGCTATGTCTTTAAACTCAAATTTGCTTTAGATATTCATTGAGCTAGGCCAATATATGAAGAGTGACTAGCTTTAATAATCTGAAATGTCCAAATCATAAATTATAGCAGTAGCTGCAATTTAAAGATTATGCAAATTTCCCAAGTCAGGCTGTAATGATTTTGGAGAGTGAAATCCTCAGCTGGAAAGCAAACAGCATGGAGAATCTCCTGTGATTCTCTGCTGAGCAGCTGGTGCTGTGTTTCACTGGTGAAACGTTGCCTTCTGCAGCAATCCTGCAGGTGATGGGGGCCGCGAACAGGCTGCTTCTCTGCTGCAGAGTCATGGTGCTACCTGCTTCTGACTGCTGAGATGAAATGCTAGGAGGGGATGCCTCACTTTAAATTTGTCAGTTATAATATCTAAAAAGTTCATTTTCTTCATGTTTCATGCTTGCACTTCTGGTTTTTACCTTTTGTGAATGTGTGGAAACTATTCCATTATGATCTTTGTATAATTTTTTTTTTCTCTAAATGACAGTTACTGTATGCAAAATGAATCTACAGATGTTTCAAAATTGCATCAGATTATGTAAAATATTTTCCAAGTCTTGCTCTGTTGGTCTTTTTCAAGCTTAGCAAGCTATTGTGTTTTAACTATAGCTGTTTGAAGCAGGTTTTGGCAAAATTTGTCTTGAGCTACCCTAGACAGTTGTTTTCAATAGATTTTTCTTTGAATATGCATCACAAAGTTCTTACCACACGACTTGAATAAATGCAGTGCAGGCTCTGAGTTTCGCGGACTGATATGTTGGGATTCCTCATTTATAGTTATCGTGCAGTTGATCACATTCTTGTCTGACAGGTTTGAGTTTAGTAAATCATTCCTATTTCTGAACACTTTCAGTGGCATCTTTAGGGAAAAGTATAAATAATCACAGTAAGGCTTCAAGTGGATACAGGGAATTCAGTGTAATGAATTGTTGGTCATCTTAACGTTGCTGTCAGCTGTATGTTTCTGTGGTTAATATTTCTAGGTTTAATCATTATTATTATTATTATGTCTAAATGACTGAAACATTAGAAAAAGGAGAATCATGAATTAGACTTTGTTGAATATGTTCCATCTATACATGGTTAAACAGAAAATTACTTTGTGACTAATGGGAATTTTTCTAGGAAAAGAATTCCCTAACGTAAAACCAAATAAAATTATTAACAGGTTTTGAAATTTAAAAAAAATATATAAAAACTATAATAAAAGGCAATATTTCCAGGGAGGAGAGGCAGAAGGATTGATAAAAGGTCCTCCCAGGTCAACAGTACAGAATTCTTACAATTCAGTATTTTTAGGTATTTGAGGATGTTGAGTATTACAGGATTAAATTCATAAAACCCTTGCTGTTTGAAAATATTTCCTTAAGCATTAATTACTTTCTGAGTGCTCACTGGTAGTAAATGGTATATTACTCTGTAATCATAATGTTGTCATTTGGAAGGGGTCCAAATTAAAAATAAGCTGAGACAGGAAAGAAAGAACTGTCAGATGAGTTGTCTTTGCGTGGCGTTTTTGGTTGAACAACACTGCTAACGTGTTGTAATAGCCTCCTTTTAAGCAAGAGAATTATGCAGTGGACTATGTCTTGCATCGTCTCTTTCAGTGTTTTCTTGGCAAAGAGCCCGCTTGGTTAAAACTGATGTGTGCTGGACCTTTGAATTAAGTAGCAGAAAGTGACCAGTTAATCCAAAGGAATTAAGATTCCTTCCAAATATAAAGCCTGTAAAACTCTGCCCAGTATTTTGTACAACCAGTAGACATCTCAGTCAAAAGACAACTGGATAGTTCTTTAGCATCCACTCTGGTGTCTATCAGATACGAAGAACATTGTTTGGTAAAGCTCATGACATTATTTATTTGCTTCAGAAAGAAAATCAGGCTACAAGAATTGACTTTTGTCTCCGAAAGGCCATTATTCCTATACAAAGATATTCAGAGATGTGTTATCACAATATTGTACCAAGAGTGGGTGGCTGTTGGTATAAGGTAGTTAGTAAGGAATTTTTCACTTTTTTTCTGCTTTTCACAGAAACATTGAGCTTAGATACAAACATTCAGATGGTACCTTAAGTGCCAGATGATTTTTTTAAAAAAAAGTCTTAATACTTATGTTAGTCACTGGTGATGTAAAAGCAGAAACTTGTGGCTGAGGTAACCCAGTGAGTGCAACATTGTGCTATTTGGAATGATTTCTCTTCTCCCTTCCTCATGTTCTTGAAAAGTACCCTATTCATTGTAAAGCAAGTCAACAACATTTTTTTAAAACTCAACCTAGAGGAGATGCAACGCATATTTTAAGGCAATC
Source organism: Mesitornis unicolor (assembly GCF_000695765.1). Lineage (NCBI taxonomy): Eukaryota > Metazoa > Chordata > Aves > Mesitornithiformes > Mesitornithidae > Mesitornis > Mesitornis unicolor. Next base: position 40,097 of record NW_010205396.1, on the reverse strand, counting down.
CCTAACACAAGAGTTGTTAAATTGAGTTTTTCTCCGCCTCTTGGTGTGCATCTGAATTGCTTAGTCCTAAACCCTTAACAGATTGTCTTACTTCTTAGCTTGAAAACACACCATCTTTTAAACATAATGATTTAGGAAATTCCAGTGGTATCTCACCTGTGTGGTATATCACCTGGCTGCTGTTCACTGATGGCTGTTAGTGGAGGGAAAACCTATTTGCTTATGTTAAAAGAAAAAAAAAATACTAAGTGGATGTTGGGGTTTAAGACAGGATAAATTGCTGGCAGCATGTATACAGGAAATTCTTTGGTTGTAGATTTGATCAAAGCTTCAGTGCTGGAGTAGCTATTGTTTTTTATTTGTCTGTCTTTCAAAGAGCTAATACAAATTACCTCCACTGAAAATTTTAAAAGATGAATATAAATTTGTTTCTGTTTGCACTTTGTTTCTATACAGTTCAGGATTTTAGTAGACAGTAGCAAAATAACATGCTGGCTGTTTGTCTCATCAGAAAAAAAATTAGAATTCCCAAGGTGTGGTTGAGCCATGTGAGCAAAGTTCAATTTAGCATATGCAGCTCTAAAGTGGTGCAGGTTCTGTTGTGTGGATAAACAGATGTGGAAGTAAAGCCAATAGTTGTTGTTAGTATTATTTACATTATTAATCTTGAGAACAACTGCAGAGGTGATTAATTTTAAGATGTTTTAGGTGATGGCTTTTAGAGATTGCCTAGCCTAAATTAGGAAAAGGATTTCTCTACTGTGACTGTCCTTGCTTCCCTTATAAGGATCTAGAAAAACTGTAGTGAATGAGAAAGTAAATGAACTATCTTGTTAGCAAAGCTAAGAATAGTAAAGTCCACCTTCATTAAAAGTAGCGGGAGCACTGATAGGTATTATAGCAACATAATGTAGTAACAAAAATTGAATGGTCACCTGAATAAAGAAGCAATGACACAGACACAAATGGATGATCTTTTCAAATCAGCAGCATTCTTCTCTCACAAACTGAGATTTCCTTTCTCATCTCATCTAACAAATGGCTTGAAGTGTTCAGATCCTTAGACATAAAGGATGACTAAGTATTTCAGTGTAAATAACAAAGCGACCCTCAACATCTCTCTCAATAAAATCCTGTTTTATGCTTCTTACACTTCATTTTTCTAGCTTGTGTAGCAGGGCTTATATCCAAGTAGATTAAAAAAAAAAAAATCTTTTCTCTCTCTTACATAAGCATTTGGTTTTCATGTTCAGCTTCCCTCAGCAATTGTCCACAGTCTGTCATCCAGTGAAATTAAAATAACTTTTCCTCCAAGGTTTCCTTATGCTCCATTCCCAGACCAGCGCTTTCTGACATGTATGCAGTGGTGTTCTAATATTTACAGATATAGCTACACTGGTGCACATGCTTTCCTGCATGTAATCTCTATAATCTAGTCTATGGGGTTTCATGTTTGGAAACTGAAAGATTCACTTGGAAATGGGCAGAGGATGTAGTGTGCAAAGCAGTGTACTTCTGGCAGTTGAAAGGATTGAAACTGGGAATTCCCTCCATTTGGCTCTGAAAACGTTTCTGTCTCTCTTGCTTCAAGAATTCTTCTCCCAGGCTTAGAAGCCTGAGCAGTCTTCACAGGTTTGAGAGAGGCAGGAATTGCCACACTGTGCCCTGTGTCTGCACAAAAGTGTTGCACTATGTTTGAAGTGATGCAAAAGAGGCTTTAAGCAGTCTAAGGGGTAAAGAGCAGTCACTGGAAGTCACTGAGGGAACTGAGAAGGATAGCAAAGAGAAACATCTTTATGGGAGGATGGATGCAGAAAAGCAAAAGGAGAGCAGCGATAAGTAGTACAGTAAGTAATATAGTTCTGCTGTGTTCTGTAAGAAATAAGAGAGTTAATTTTTCCCAGCTGTGAAGTTTAGATTCAGGTGAAGACCTCCTAAGAGAGGTGGGAGATCTAGAACTGTTTCCACAAAAAAACATTATTCCCAACTATAACCTGTGTTGTTACTCTCCCTTCTCTATATAGTGTAATTTTGATTTGATTGCCTATATTGCTACATGTTTCTCTAGAGACTCATGTGCCAGGACATGTAACCACTCTGTGCTTCTATCTCAGTGAAAGTTATTGATTCTAGAAAAAAACCAGCCATCAGCTTGACTTTCTGAGGAGCCACTGGAGACTCGTACTTGATCATTTCACACAAATCCTGACTCTGACTGAACTGCCCTCTTTTGCTTGATATAGCTTTTCTAAGAACTTGGAAGACTGTAGGCCAAATAGTGTTAACAGAATAGTCAGCTGGTCATTCAAAGAAGCTCTTATGTTTTTTGCATTGCAAACATGCAAGAGAACCTTGTCCAGGCAGTGGCATAGGCAAAACCCCAATCTCTGTACTCAAGTGCATGTAGTTCAGGCTCCTGTGGTTCAGACAGTGTGAAGAATAATGTGTAGTCTTTGTTCATAGCCTAAAATTAATCTATATCACAGAAATTTTGAAGTATTTGCTGTTTCCATGACAGTTGGCCCCCAGCTACAGGTGCTTGCCAGAAATTACCTTTCAGTTGCAGTGCAGTTGATGGGACTAAAGGCAGACCAAAGAGACGTTCACAACTTAGGAAAGCAGTTCTTTGCTTTGATGAACGGAATTTTAAGTCTTCCTAAGGTGAACTACCATATCCTTGAGGCCTGTCTGCCATTAGGTCATATGTTTTGAAACCGTCTCATGTTCTGGGGACTCATCAACGTATGGTCACATTGCATGTCTATACCTCCCTCTGTCTCAGGAACTTTCCCAACCCGCTGCTGAGGTCAAGCTCTCTGAACAACCTGATCCAGTATCAGAGCTAGCTCTTCTTTGAACAGGGAATGGACCAGAGGACCTCCTGAGGTCCCTCCTGATCTTAGCTGTTACTTGTTTCTGTGAGTTATGAATGAACTCTGTAACTGTCTTGGCTTGTTTACTGATTCAGTTTCCTTGGTCCTTCAACTCTTGACTCATCAGGGTGGTCCTTAGATAACATCTTGCAGAAAGGATGCTCTTATCTTAGAAATGATTAAGAGTTATAGAAGTGTTTCCTAAATAAGCAACTAGGTAATAGGTATCATCTGTTGGATGGAGACTTTGATCAAAAACTTTCTGTAGTGTTCCACGCAGGTCATGTTACAGCTGAGAGATGCTGTCATGGTGAAAACCACTGGTTAGAATCCCAGACAGACAAGAATAGTCAAATGATATGTTCAGCCCCAAGGAATTCCTCTTGCCATCAGCAATAACAGTGTTGAGCCATTGCAAACACTCCATTTCACAAATGTTAATGCTGTCTTTCACCCAGAAATGTAATGAGCCTCTTGTCAGTTCCTTGATGTATAAATACTGACATTCGATTGTAGCCAATGAGGGATTTTCTCTTTTACATTAGAGTAAGACCAAATGGTGTAGCAGTCGGGACGTGCACTTTCTCCTGTAGCATCTGAAGAGACCAAGCCTGAAGGCAAGCTGAACAAACCCAAAATTACTTAGTGAAAAAACATAACTAGAGGGAATAAATTCAGCACTGCTTAAATGAAGGTTGTTTCTTGGACTTTTATTTGTTTCAAGAGAAGTTTTACAAATATATAATGGAAAATAGGAAGAAAAATTGCTAGAATGAAAACCCTTAAGAGAAATTACCTGATTGTTCCTTTCTGCTCACATCACCAGTCACATGCTTGGGTATAAAAGTTCTGCAACTAGGCAGAAAACATGAAATTTGATGATGATATTATTTGAAAAATAGCTGTACAAAAAGCCATAAGTTATACGTGACAGTAAATGCTCTTTGGAATAAGAAACCAGTAGTTTTCAATTAGTGTTAAATGAGAAATTATGTCAGCTGATATTAAATGGGTATAAATGTCTGGATTAGTACAAAATTATCTGATGTCTGGAAAAAAAATTAATTTACTGAATTGATATTAATCAGGCTCATTAGCTTTAGTGTGGCAGCTGCCATCTTGGCTAATGCAGAAGGGATTGAACAGAGATTTCCAGAGCCAAATCCATGGGTGTGGATTAATGTAAAGAACAGTCCCTCATCGTGAGTGCTGTAACATATTATACATTTTTAACTGCATGAAGATGTTATTGTACATCAACAAGAGAAGTGGCATGCTGTCTGGGAAACAGGGCATTGCTGTCTGTAATAATTATTCTGTGAGCACTGGGCACAGAGGAGGTCAAAGAGTAAACAAGATTTCAGTACTTCCTGGGGCTTGGCATAGCAACTGCTGATAAAACTGCTTACCTTGCTCAGCTAATTTCTGCTTTGATCTGTAGCATTTATTTTTTTTTTTGAGTCTGATATTAGAAGTCAGTATTTATTCATCTACTTAACCTTCTCCACAATTTTGTTTCCTTGTGTGTGATGATTTCTATAAGGAGAAGCATTTTTATTAATTAAACTTTTCTAATAGGCACTGCTTAGCCAGTTTCTGAGTGACTTGCGTAACTCACAGATCTCATGTATGTGTTTTTGTTGAAAGGGCAGTTTGTTGAAAGGAATTTAAACAACCGTCATGGGAAATCTTCTTGCAACTGTCAGTGCTTTGTGCTATGTGTCGTTCAGAAGTGCATTGCTTGGTCATGGCATGAAAATGGAGAGTCACTTAAAGAATGGCCCATTTTAATATCATTTTTTGCATCAAGCTGACACATGCATTCTTCAGCTATTACCCTGCTTTATCATCATGAGATTTAAAGGTGGCTTAAACATTTATTTGGCTGGCTCTTCAAGGCTCACCCATGGCTGCCACCCCGTGAATACTGCCACCACTTTGCTGGTAGAAATAATGTGGCACTTACCCATATTAATTGTGACACTCACAGATTTTTATCTAAGGAGAAATGTGGTTGATTCAGGGGTATTCATGCAAAAAAAAGTGAGTGAGCATACGTATTGCGGGAGCAGGGAAGATAGTTTTGATTTCTGCTTCTCGGTCCACTATCCAGCTGCACCCTCACATGGATTGAGCATGAGGACGGTACTTTGAGTGCCAGAAAGATACCTATAGCAGTGCCAGTGAGTTTCAAAGCCCCAGTAGCATTTTGTGTCAGATGGCTGATCTATATTTATTCTGCCAATTTAGTGACTGCCCCTGGAGAGCATGCTTCACTCTTTACCTGATTCAGGACATATGGAAATATGACATCTGCTGACTGCAATAATGCTTCTAAAGATGTGATTGTGAATCCTGGAATTAGAGCTGAACTCTTCATGACAAAAGCTAAATCTTAATTCTGCTTTTCTCATGAGCAAAAAAGATGCCTGGGGCTGCTTATTTTCTCCCTTATGATTGAAAAATGCTGCCTATATGAGTACCACATGGGAAGGAGGTAGCAATATTATTAAACAGACCTATTTGCCATGGCATTTACCTCTGTGACATAACAGCAGCTTACAAAAAACCACATCCTATGAGAATGTAAATAATCCTTTACCCTTCTGAAAAGGAAAATGAAAGCATAGAAAGATTAAAGAATTTTGGCAAGGTCATCCAGCAAGTAAAACCAGGAATTCAATAGGGATTTTCATTCCTATATATGCCTTAAATTCTTCTATTGTTGAAATCTATGAATTTTAACCCCAAGACTATACTGCTTGAGCTGAAGAAAGTCATGTAAGGTTTCCTTGGTTAAAGCTTAAGAAGTAATGCCTCCTTGGTTAGGGGTTCATTAAAAGGGAATTGGGCTTATTCAGAATTTTATTCAGATTTGGTCCCACAGTTGAACATGTCTCAGCAGAGCTAAGATGGACTTGTAAACCTAGATGAAACTTAACGTCTATGACCCAGCAATGAAAAAGCAACAAGCTGTCTGAAACAAGAGATTAATTGCAGCAAGCCTTTGCAAACTAAGTCAGCCTAATTTCATGTAGGTCTATGCCTCACTTCCCTACTGTGCCTGCCCTCCAGCTCTTCTGTTTTCCATGGTAACTAGGCCAGCTGTCGACTACGAAAATACCCTTGGGCCAACTAAAAAGGAGAAGTTTTATCTTACTAATATCTTATAGCAAGCTTTGCCTGGTACATGAGCTTAATTTCAAATTCCCACTTCTCTTTTTACCAAGCCAATATTTGGTGGTAATAAAGGGGTGAAATAGAAGGAAGATCACAACCAGACCAGTATTTAAAAAAGAGAAATCTGAAGATATTTCCTTCTCTGCTTTCTTCTCTTACCCTTGCAAAAGATACTATAGGTATATATCGGGGGGAGCAAAAAAGGAGTAGAGACCAAGAAAAGAGGAAGAAAAATACAACCAGAGAAGAAGAAAGAAAACAGGCCTAGAAAGAAGAGGTATGAAGAAAACAGAAACACTCTACCCTTCTTTACAACATAAATGCTTGTTGTTCTGTCCTGCCACTGACAGATATGAGCTGACAAGAGTTGTCTGTCATGGTCTCTTCTGCTTTAATTAAATGAAAACATGGTAGGTATCATCTTGTTTGAGGAAGACTGCAGTGTAGCCTTACGCATAAGGAGAGCTGCAGTCTGAAGAGATTCCTCCCTTAGAAGATTCAGAATCATGGGAAGATGACAAAGGGTTATTGAGACTCTAGAGATTCCACTACTGAAAAGTCTGATTCTCTCTCTTCTGTTCCCTGAAAACAAATGAGTTTTGCTAGGTATTTTTGAAGTGTAAACAACCATATGTTTTCATAATGCCGCTTTATTAGAGCTATGGAGGTTCTCAAAGTTATTCTTTTGACAAAGTCACACACACACACATGCACAGAGGTAACTAGTTGCTGTGATCCGATGATCTGATCCATGCATCCTTTGTTGTTGTGCAACATTGGTCCTACTACTGAAGCTGTACTATTCAGTAGGCTTCTCTAATGAGATGCCACATGGCAAATTGCCAGAAGAAGACTCGACATCTTACAGGAAGCGTACTATGTCAGATATGAGAGGAATGCTTAAACCAGAAAGTTTTGCAATCTTGTAATTACACTGAGTTACCATCATTGCTGAAACACCTAAAGCAGTACCGTCTGAAGGCTCATTATACCTCCCTATTCCTGTGTAGGCAGTGATCTGAAAAAAGTTGCCTTTGTTAGATATTGGGGAAAGAAAGATAAGCAGGACCACTAGCTAGCGTAGACATGTCCAGATGAAAGATCGAGAAGAAACAGCTGTATCAGGAAGTAATGTAGAATCAGGATCATAGCTATTCTTGCACCTCTGCTACCTGCATTTAAAACACTACAGACAGGTTCTCTCAGAGAGGCAGAAGCGATGCTGCCTTAAAAGAAATGTTAACTCTGCATGTATTTGGAATGTATCAGACCTCATCTATCTTTTCTTTGCTGTTGGCATCTGACCACTTTGTCTGTAAAAATCTGAGACTCTATTTGAAAGATAACAGCTTTGATTTTAGACATTGTTAAACAAAGCAAATTCTTTTAACTGAGTGCAGAGCAATGAGAAAATTAACAGCCCATCTCAAAATCTACTGCTCTACAGAATAAATTCTTTTGAATGACATAGTATTTGCAAAAAAAAAGTCACTCTCTTTTCCTATTCCCCCCACCCCAAAGATCAGGCCCCTCACTCTACATGCCCAGGATGAGTAATAAGAACAGTAAACTAAAAACTCTAGGATTATGAAGTACAGGTCTGGCTCAGAATGCATGAAGAAAATCTGGAACTGCTCCTAATATGAGCAGCCAAAGGCCATAATGACCTTGTAGAAAGACAATTTTAGTTTTCTCCCCAAAGCTACTTATATATTAATATGTAAAATAAAAGTAAGACCACAACGACAACAGCAAAAAAAGCAAAAAAGTACATACAGTGTTTTGAAGTGAAGTTAACCAAAGTGTTGCAGTGTAACAGTTTAATTCTGCAGTTTCATGTAAATCTGGATTGCCTGGTGCATGCAGAACTATACAGAATTAGTTCTGTGTCATACATTTTGGTTTATGGTGTCATGAGGTATTTTTTGTTCCAGCTGTAAATCTAATGGGAAGCTACAGAAGCTATCCAAAGCCACCTTGGTAGACATGAACTACCCAAACAATAGGCAGGTGAATAAAAACATTCTCATATTCTCCTCAGTGTATTACTGTGGTAACCATGGCCTAAATTCAGATACAAAGTTTAGCAACTCCATTGGCTCTAGCAGACAGCTTGAACCTGGATTAATTTTGCATTTTATTTATATGGTCTGAAAGTAGAATAGCTTAGTCACCTCCTGTATCCAATTAATTGCTGGCATATTTTGACATCATCCCATTAAAGCCATTGAGTCTGCTTATTTTAGTGGTGATTATCCCATCTATTCCCATTCATTGCAAGCTCCCACTGCAGTTACCCAGTGGGAAGAGCACAACAATTTCCGTTATGTCTGGAATGGATGGCACATTGCAGTTCCTGTGCCACAGATTTACTCTAAGCTATTACAAAGATAGATGGTTGGTAGCTTTCAGGCTTGCTGATTCTGGTGTAAGATACCGAAGGAAATTCTGAAAACAGCGTGGCATTTGTTCTGAGGAGAAAATCCACAATTTTGAAACAAGTGCAGACAGGGATGTACCTAGTTTTGTGAGGAAAGCACTGGCAAAGATTAATCCAGGCTTCAAATGTGAAAACTTGAGTGCCATGTTTCTTATTGAATGCAAAATAATACTGCCCCCTTGATAATCTTCATGCAAGTATTAAATGCAACACATTTGTTAAGCAGCTTTTTAAATTATTATTCAGAATACAGGTTTTGGAGAGCTAAGTTAATAATTCTCTTTGATTCTCTTTACTGAGACAGTAGTACCTTTTCTGTTAATAGCTGAGAGCAGTTAGACCTGTAAGTTGCAAGTCTGAGCTTAAGTCATTCTCGGCATTAATGACACTTCAGGGTGAAGGCATTTCATTTCTGTAGCTTTGGATTGATGCTTTATTAGGGTGGGATATTTGGTGGACTGCGAATCTTCAGTCATGGATTCTGAAGTTACCCAAGGTCACTACTATTGTCTACGAATGTTGGAAACAACCACTGGTTCTGTTACATTGGTGTTCCGCTGCAGGTATTTATGTTCATGACAGCATGTTAATAAATTTGGTCCTCTGCTGCTTGCAGACCCCACCTAATGAAGAGAAGCAGACTAGAAAGAGACCAACTTTGCTAACAATTCAGGTTGGTTTGGTTTTTTGGTTTGTTTGGTTGTGTTCTTGGGGTGTTTTTTACAGAATGGAGCAGAAAGAGACAGACACTGTTAGCACTGCTTTTTACTAGATGATTCTTGTAGCACTTATGTTGGCATTAACACATCCATTCAATAAATTGAAGAAGACATGTTCTGAGGATGTTTGTTTCCTGCTTAGACCAGGTAACATCTACTGTGTGGTAGTGACAGTGGTACCTGTGCACCATCATACTCTCCTATTAATTTTTGATACGCAGTTAATTTTCATTTTCAGGGTAAATTCTCTGTCTTGTCCAGACAAAATCAGTTTTATCTGGGGTTCATTTTTTCTCAATACAGAAGAAGTATGTGCAGCTAACTATATTATGTATCAAATAAAACATTTCTCTGCTAGGCAATCTTAGCAGGGATTGGCAATTTACTTGCAGAGCATAGCATAGCCTTCTTTTCCACTGACCTGCTATTATTTTGGTGAGTCAGCAGGACGTGCATATCACAGTTAAGGCATTCAGTGAAAGTGGAGAGAACTGGGTTGATTGAATCTACTGGATTGAGTGATTTGTCCAAATGAATATCGTGTTGCCTTTTTTATAAAGATCTTTGAGAAAAGATTAGCAAATACCAGCAACTAGTCCCTTGGTTCCTGTAGAAACGTGGTGTTTCTCAAGCCTAACCAGCATACGTTATAAGAAGTCTGCAACAATTTTTCATAGTCTAAGGGAGACAAACATGTTAGACATCTGTTCTAAGTTATGTTATAAAAAAGAATCAGAAAAACAAAAGCAAATGCATTGCATGGCCTTTTAAATGAAATTTCACTTTAAGCAGAGGAATTTTCCATTCAAGGGTAATGCTTTGAAAAATGAGTCTATAAAAGCAGCTCTGTTATATGAGAAGCAGGAGGTGAAACTGACTGCAGGTTTCTTCTGTGAAAGGTGTGAAGAGCCAAAAGTGGACAGGTGCTGCAAGCTACTGAACATCTGCTGCTCCTTCATCCTGGAGACTTACTTGGGTAGAAAGATTCAGACAAAATATTGTACCACGCTTCACTCAGTCTACTCAAGAAATGTAAACTTTCATTCTCTTCTTGTTCTAGAATGGAAAGAAGATCGCTGGACGAGGCAGATTTCTGGCAGCTCTCTTGTGCCTCTCCCTTTCTGCTGGCTTTGTACTCGCTCAAAGAAAGGGAGAATGAAAGGGAGTTTGGTCTTGGTCCTTCCAGTCAAGTGGATGACCGCGCAGTGTGTTTCTGTAAAGCTGTGGTATATGCCCAGTACTGCAGTCATTTGGGAGAACTACTATGTCCCTTTTGTCTTTGTTGTATATTAAGTCTTCTGCCTAATTGACTTTACTCCCCATTCTCTCCCGCAGAAATTGTGTTGTTCTCAACATGTTAGGCATTTTGTGCTTCTCAGTAGTTTGATTGTTTTTACGTCTGTTGCTTTGTTGTTTGCCATGCCCCAATAGGTCCACACAGAACAGCGCTGCTGTTTTCTGTGTTTACCTTTCTGACTTGTAGTACATAAATCACATCTTCCTAAAATTTGGGGTTAGTTTAAAAAGGGACCTGCATCTTTTTTTTTAAAGGAAGTTGAGGGAGATAGTCTATATATTTCACTTGAATAACAAAAGACCATGAGAACAGAGGCACATTAAGGCTTTCCAGCAAGGTTAGTGAAATTAAATTTTGCTGTCCAGTGAAGGCTTATCTCACCAAGGCTGTGAAGGAGGCTGGGAACAGATATTACATTGCAACCAGTGCAAGTGTTCCTTTCTGTTCTCTGAAGCAGTAGCTGCCATCCTACAGACTCATTCCTGGAAGCTTCAGCAAGTTCAGTCATCCATCCTAGGCACTGGCAAAGGGATCAGAAAAGCCACAGTCACATTTGCCAGTTTGGCACTTTGCTGCGCTAGAGCTTGGATGTGTCTAAAGAGGCCATGCCTGAGTGGACCAGCCAGCAAGTGAAAAAGATGGGTTCTGCAGACTTGACTGTGCTCTGCAGAGGACTAAGAGGAGTTGCAGGCATCGGGGATGGAGGATGACAGAGTTCTCAGTGTCTGTGCAGTACTATGTTGATATCTATCAAAGGGATTATTCCCGTTATCACTGGCAGGGAAGTAAGAAACTTGTCCAATGCAAACTTGAGGAGATAAAAGAAAAAAAGCAAGAAAGGTTTTACTTGCAACTGAGAAATTAATAGCAGCAGTTGCCCACTCATCCTTATGACCCACCACAGGCTAGATGGAGTCATTAATCTTTAGCTGCACATTTTTGTCGTCTCGCTCATCCTTGTGTCTGCAGATAACTTGCAGTTGGACTTTAAAGCTGCAAAGCGCAAATGCAACCCCACTGGCAAACCACCCCTGTTACTTATTCTTCTGTTGGAAAATGCAAACAGTAAAATGTTCTCTTCAAGGAGTCAAAAATAAAATCCATGGTATAGGTGTGGGCCATAGCTCCATGGCACAATAAAGTACAAAGGACAGCTTAGGAATGTTGCAGAATGAGAATCAAGATGGATGGCAACCTCAGACTTGGAAGCTGTGCAGTGGCAGAGAAGTGTGTTTGTGTGCTAATCTTTGATATGAAGGACTGTGGAGAATCATTTTAAAACAATTATTGCTATAATGAGCAGCATCTAATGTTCTAACTCTCTCTTCTGTGGCTCGTCCTGTCTCCATCTTAGTGAAACGGAAAACAAGCAGGAAATACACCTTTACAACAAAGCACATTGTCTTCCTTAGTCAAGTTTACCAAAGATTGACCAACGACCGTAAGTACCTCAGCACTCACCTTAAAACCCTAAAGCACCTCATTTTCACAGTGTTTCTGAATTCAAAACACCTTAAGCAAAGAGTACACAGAGTGTGTGCTGCTAGGCAGAGCTTTTGTGTAATAAATACCAGACATGACTTGGAAATGAATTAACTAGGGTCACTACTCTGACTTGGACACCACATGTAAATGATGCAGTCAAACTCTACCTCTCTCTTTTGTAGCAGGTAGAGGTTAAAGCTGCAATAAGACACTGGAGTTCCTGGATATTTCTGGGGGTTCTTTTGCTACAGTGTGGTTTACCAGGCTACCTGCAAGGTAATCTATCCTGTCAGGCATTACTCTCTGGTTCACCCTGCTCCTCTTTCTGAAGGAGGCAGGGAACAGATGTTCAAGAGCAGAGTTGTCTGAGCAGCCTCGCTCTTTCACTTGTCTGCCAAATCCAACTCAGAGAGCAGACTGTGCCTGCTGCAAGGCCTTTACAGCACCAACTTCCCTCTCTCCCCACACCACAGAAGAATGAGGCCAGCTCACCTGTTTTGGTACCAAGATCCATTCAATCTAATTCCTTTCCTTTCTTTTTTTTTTCCTCCCCCACTTTTTTTTTTGTTGCTTCCCCTTTTCTCCATAGCTGCTGTTTTAGCCCCGTTTCTCCTTCTCTGACACAGCAGCCAACTCAGCCTGATTCAAACCCACCTTCCCTTCTGCCCTCAGGCAAAAACCTCTCCAGCACACTTCTGTTTCTGTACCCGGAAAAAAAAAAACATACAGATGCTTCTGCAGCTGGAAGTGTTAGAAAATGGAGTTGAAGCCACCTTGCAGCCATGGAGTGGATATGTGCAGAAAGGAAGAGAAGCAGCTGCTTGCAGAAGGACATTGGGGGCATATTTCAGGGCACCCTAGAATCTGACTTGGCGTCTCTGACTGCTGTTAAGGAGGGGCAGTCTAGTTTGTTTCTTTACTGAATCTCAGGTCAGCATCCCTCAGTTTCCAGCACCATTGTGCTATTTCCCAGAAAGTGACTTTGGGACAGTGTATCTGAATTACCCTGGCCTTGCGGGGAATGAGGGCATTTGTCTCAAATGCAGAGAACCCTGAAGAGTGAGGAAGGCTCTCCGTTGTTAGCAGCAAGATCTTCTGTATAGACCTGGCATAAAGCCAGGCTTTTATATTGAATTCTGTCTTGCAGAACCCTGTGAAAATTGTCAGGAAAAAACCAACAACCCAAAACCTTCACGTGTTTCCTTACTGGCAGCCTTGAGTTTTAAATCATTCCAATTTTGTCTTCCTCTGTAACAGCTAGGCATCCTGTCCTAACTTGAAAATTTCATTAGTGTCTTGAGCATTTCTCCATCCTGCAACCTCAGAAGTTGCAGATTTTCCTATCTCCGCTGAGTTCTCGCAATGGCAGGGTGAGAACGTGTGGGCCAGGAAACTGGGAAGACAGAATTGCAGCTGTAAATTTGTTCAGTTGTTGAATAAACATTTCAGCAAAGCCTACAATGAGTCATCACATTAAAAGCTGTCTTTCGTATCCTCCTTGGGACTGCTATTCTAAAATGGATATAAAAGTCAGACCCAGTTAATCCAAAACATTTTGCAAATTAAGGTCTTCAGGCTTTTAAAAGCATACCTACCCCAGTGGGCAGACAGAAGGAAGTTGTGCTGCCTGTACTGCAGTTGCCAGACAGATTTTGAGGGCAGAGCCCCAAATCCCTCATGGGGCCGCTGAGGAAGCACACGCGCTGTCAAAAGCTGCCATGTGGGTTCAGGCTGTGGAGTGCATGCTGGGCTGCAGCTGACATGGAAATGGAATTTAGCAGTGAGATCATCATCAACTTTCCCCATGGACTGGGCTCAAGAAGCAGAAGTGAGAGGATTCAGACTCTGTACATCCTCTGTCCTCATGTACACCTTATGCATAAGCTACCTGAATCTAGCCCTTAATTCTTTCTCAGGTCCAAAAGAAATCTTTTTATTTTATGTGTATATAAGCTTATTTTCTGTGAACACTCAGCCATAACAATCAAAAAGAAGGATCTTATAAGTTGATCTGCCTTATGCAGGGAGTAGCTCTGTTTAAGATAAGTTTTGCTGTTTGTTTTTTGGGTTTTTTGTTGGGTTTTTTTGGGGTTTGCTATTTTGCTTCCTGTATGTGAAATCCTAAGCCTTTCATTTTAGGGGAAAAAAAGAAGTTGTTTTAATGTTCTGTGTATTTGAAAGGATTAAAGGGACATCTCAAACATGAAAAGGCAGCCTTTCTGGGTTCCCTAAATATGTACTGTTAAAAATGGAGTAGGTGAATTAGTGTTATCTAGATGCTCGGGAGCTGATTCCAATGCAAGCCTAAGCGCAGACAGAAGATTCTGCACCAATGTAACTTGGCCAGTTCCAAATAGGTAGTCACAGTGATGTCATATTTTTGTAGCTGCACGTGCACTTGTCTTTCTAGGGCAAAAGTGAACAAGTTCATTCTGCCTGTGCTCCAAGAGAAATGCAAGCTGTTTGGCTGGACTAAGGCTGCTCCAGTAGACTAAAATTCCTGCCTGTGTGACAGTTTGGACTGTGCCAATAATGCTTCTGTTTAAAAAACCATCACCAAGACTATTCCTGACTTGCTATTGGAATGGAGAGAGTATGCTCTTGTGTTAAGTCACCTTCTTTGCCTACAACTAAGCTAAAAGGCCACTGCAGAATGTGATTCAGTAGCCTAAACATAGGCCATTTTACACAGCATAGGGCATCTGAGACATCTGCATGGGAGTGGCACACATGAGATATTGCCTCTATTGGACTCACAGCCTTCCAAGGTAATAGCTGGATGCCAAATAGGATTTCCAAAGACATCTAAAATAGCATGAGGTATCTATATTCAAGCAAATGAATCCTATCCTGTGGAATCTTGGACTTGCTCTGCTTGAAATCTGCAAGAAGTAGTTTATCCCCCACCATATATATGTGTGCTCTCGGCCTTCTTCAGTTTGTGGAAGGTTCAGGACAAGAGGACACAGCTACCTCTGTGTGGTGGGGTTTGCCTTCCACCAGGCACTGCAATGAAAATTTGTATTTCTTTCTGATCCAAAAAGTAATTATTTGTTTTTACTAGTCTACAGAAAGAAAAGTCCTTTCAGTCTCCTCCAGAGAGTGCTGATGATAAACTTCTCATGTTTCTTCCCTTTCATGTCTAGACATTTCTGGTAGAAACACCACATATTCTTTTAGGATTTCCAGTACTTATAAACCTTTAGGTGTTCAGAGGTTTTGTGTAACTGGAAAGGCTTTTCAGAAACCAGTAGGTGATATTATTCTGCATTGAATTATGTAGGAAAAGAGGACCTAGGAGGTTCATTGCCTTATAAAAGATGTCAGGAATCCCTTATCACCAAAAGATGCATGACCTGTGGTAGCAACATTGCGATGCCCTATATATGATTTGAAAGAGTTGAAGTGTCTATAGGAATTATGATTTTTTTACCTTTAAATATCAGTGCTTGATATATATGTTGTTCTTGCTTTTTATTAAGTAACATATTCATATTTGATGTGCCTTGAAAGTGAACAATTTCTCTGGTTGTGAGAAACTAGCATTAGTTGTTAGGTTTGAGTAACCTCATCAGGTAAGGAAAACTGCATTAAGATTCAGATGTTTATAATGCATTTAAGGTTTGAGATATTCTTAAGGATGAAGTTGTGGAGAGGAAAGTTTGGACAAAAGCAAAGAGCATTCCAGCAGTCCTTCAGACAAAGGGAAATTCCAGGCAATAGGCAGGATCTTAGTAGCAATATAAAGCTGGTGATTTCATCTATACTTATAAAAATGAATCAAATGTGGGCAAAACCTCTGGTCCACGTAATGAAAAAAATAGCCAGCGATCAATTAAATTAATTTAACAAAAACTAAATCCCACAGCTTTCCTGGCTCAAATGAATGTGTCATTGGAGGAGACTGTGGTAAACATTCAAAAAAATATTTTTGGGGCTTTATTTCTGATTTTTATGTTGGTAATAATTCCAGTTCCAAAGCTTTTACAAACTTCAGTAGAACTAAGAGCTGAGTTTTTGCTCTAGACCAGCACTTACCAGTAAAGAAAGGAAAAAAGTGGACTCATTTCATTTTTTTTAGCAGTATAGCCAATTTCAGAAATGTCTTCTCAACTTAAAATAGTGAACTGGAACTGATGATATGTCTGAGACTAAAATGTCCTTTAAATGCACCTCCTAGCTAAAAGATGTGCTTGTAAGTGAACTGGCAGGAGAGGAAAAAAGAATAGATTTAGGGATATATATTTAAGAATGGACTTCAAAAAATACAACTTATTTTCACTTTGTCAACTTTTCTTGCAGAAATAAGAAGCAATACAGGTGCTGCGCTATACATGACAATAAGAAACGGCAAGCTTCTATTGATTCAACACACTCGAATCTCATTAGTTATCAAATGGGACTTGAGTACTGCCAACAAAGAAACAGCATTTTCTCTTCATTCTCTGCTGCACAATGTCACCAAATAGAGATTAGTCTGGAGTGCATTTATTGTTCCTGCTAGAGGTGATATGAAACAAAAATCAGTTTTAGATACACAGATGTTTTTTCCTCTCCTTCCTTCAGGCTGTTGAAGAATGCACAGAATGAAGTTCATTTCAAAATCTGGTATCAGAAACTACTGGCTGCTCTCCAATTCTGTGCTGGAAAGACCCTGAACAATGAGCTTTCTAAGGAGGAGAAACTTGTCCGAATTCTGAAAGATATTGCCAAAAAAGTAAAAGCTGCCAATGACCGGAAAAGAAAGGTTTGTTAACAAAAAATACCTCCCCTTCCATCTAAGTTTCTTCAGGTAATTTTATTTTTTCTAAGGTGACACCTTTTTTTGTAATGCTCTTTACACAGATAAACCCAAGAATCTACTAAAATTTGTAAAATTCTGTGCTGCTCTGAAAACAAGTAAAGCACATGCATTTAATGGGACAACTCTCATTACTGTTACTCTTGAGGTCTGCAGATCTTTTAAGATATTTAATTTCCTTTACCAATGCTTTCTCAACGAGACTTGGAGGTGGTTAGTAATAATGGCAACAAAGCTGATTAACATTTTTCTGAAAGGAGCACTCACATTCAGCACCTCATCCCAAAATATTTGACTCCTCTAGAGCTGTAGTGTTTCTTGAAAACTTTGCTAAGAATTGACAGGTTGAACATCCTCGTTTCTTAGCAAAGCCAACAAAGTGTGCAGTGTACTTAATATCTCAAATATAGCATTTAGCAACTAATACTGTACACATATCTGCAGAGATGCCTTCCTGGCAGTAGAAAGCTTGCAATTGTCTTTTCCAGTGGGTGCAGCTTTTATATTGCGTAGGTACGTTTTCAATTCAAAACTGTTAATTTTCCAAGACAGCTGTTGTTACTTACCTGATGTATAAAACTTCTTGCTGAGATCTCAGCAAGACAGACCAGAAAACCAAATACTACTATATCAGTCACTGCTGGTTATCATGAAAGTTATAATGAATTCTTTTTGCCTTGTTAAGGATTCACATATTTTCAAAGGATTTTTCAGAAAACCCTATGTTACTGCTGAGAGCAACAAAGCAAATAAGGAAGTAAAAAGACAAAAATATTTGCAAAGAGAAAAATCCATGTAAAGAAAAAGAAATAGTTGTGATATGTTATACATTACTGATGCATAATTCAGATTTGAGAGATTAATCTCAAAGCTGCAGTTACTGTGATACTGAGAAGCTCCCAAACCTTGCAGTTAACACACCTACAGTTAGGCAAGGGAGATCCCAGGGTTGAGGCAACAAGTTGTTCAGCAAGGCAAAAAAGATGTGAGATGCAGCAGAGCAGGTGCAAGGCTAATCAGCCCCTACTGAAGGGTATTGAATCTGAACCTATATGATAATATAACCTGGTAGTGCATCTAGGCAATACAAGCATGAATGTGGAGGAAAGTAACGGTTCTTATTTTTAATAACTGCACCTCAGTGTCACCTCATTAGCTGTTATAAGGTTACATGGATGCTACTAGCTCCAGAAATTGTACTGCTTGATTAAAATATAGAAAGACAGTAAACAGCTTAAAAGCTGGTGTTATATTCTTTCATGTTGCCATAATGATTCACATGTTACAGGAGGTGTTAAAAGTGGAACTCAACAGACTTCAGCAATTCTTCCAGGAGGTAAAGGTTTGCCGGCTTCCCCTGAATCCTGCACTTCTTGTCCAAGGCATAGAGGCAAATGTAAGTCCAGCTCATGCGATGGATTAAATTTGTAATTTTTTAAATTTTATTTCTTTTTTTAGTATAAAGGTGGGGAGGGAGTGAATAGTTGCATTGACTGGGAAATAATTTTACAGATATGAAGCATGAGTCTTCTGGTAAACTGACATCCAGTCTAGTCCCCTTGAAACTGGGGGCCTTTGTTGGAGGCAGACGTGAAGGGAACAGGTGGGGTCAGTGTGGCATGCATGTCTCACCTTGCACAGAAGCAGCAGCAGTGCAGATTTCAGACTCTGAGCAGCCTGCTTCCAGCTCAGCCACCCTGCCGTGGCATTGGGATTGGCAAGGACATCTGGGTCCCTTGAAGCTGAGACCTGCTTACCATCTTGCCCAGGTGGCTCTTGGCAGTTTTTTCTCACCTAAGACTTTCCTCGCAAATGGGAGCAGCTAAAGGTCTGGAGCTAGCTCTCTTTTTGCTGAGGTGAGAATAGACACATGACTGAGAACTGCTAAAATATTAAATGTTCACAGTAACTTACCTGTGTTTATGACCCCTGTTAAAAATGACTTAAAAATAAGGAAACAGCAATGCTCTTTAGTGTTACTTGACTTTCCTTTGACCACAGTACTAAGACTCAGTTATTCATTGTGTAGAAATGTTATCATAAACAATATTATGCCAGGAATAAGCTGTTCCAGCTCTGGAGAAGGAAAAGGTATCCAGCAGCAAGAGAAAACAAAGCTGAAGTGCCATATATATTAGCAGTTATAGCTGCCTAATTACAGCAATTCGTGCTCTATTTTTGTTCGCCTGCTCATTATCCACAGTGGACCTGATTCTAAGAGGTGCTGAACCCTTCAATTGCCTTTGACCTGTGATTCTCCGAGTAATTGCTATTCAGCCTTGATCTTGCTGAGAACAGAGGTCTTCCAGCACCCCGCAGGTTTGGGCCAATTGTGTATGATATAAGTCAGAAGAATTTGAAGCCTGCTGCTTCTCACTGCTTTCAGGTTTTTTGGAAATAAAGACTAATGGGAAGGTATCTCGCCATAGAGTCATGCTATTTATACTGAACCAGCTTGCCTGGACAGATACAAAATGTTTAAATATATGTCTCCAAAGAGAGTTCTTTTTTTTCATTCTTCTTATATCATTATAGGGCATTATCTTGCTATAAATATATGCAGCTTCTTGATTGAACTGTATGTCAGTGTAATCATGCAAATTAGAATTTTTAAGTGCTTATAATTACCTGAACTTAATTCATTTTGGTATCATCTATTGATTTTACTCGTAGCAAGCACTGCTCCCAGCTCTGTCAGTAGTGCATTATCTCACAGAAACCTTTCAGGCACTTATTGAGACATTTCAATTGGCAAAATTCCATAGGGGGTCAGGATTTCATCATCAATAATAGCTATTGGACGTTGCAGAGGTATGATGTGGCTAAGATGGTATTTGAATGTTTGCACCACGCTTTGAGATGTTTAAATGAGAAGCAAGAGACAGCTGTGTCGAGTAGTGTGTTTGTTCAAATTAGCCTCCATTACACTCCACCCGGTAAGGACAGCAGTAGCTCCTATGGGGCCCTCATTATTTCTAGAAACCAAGCCATTAATTTACTATTGTCTTTGGTTGTTTTTTCAGTGAGTTTTCCCACTCCCCCTTTTTTTTTTAATGATGATAATAATACCACCCTGCCTTACACAAGATTTGCAGTGCTTGACTCATTAACACTTTTTGAGGCCTTCAGGTGGAAGGAGCTGTAGGGCACGAGAAGTCAGAGTTTATGTTTAATTAAGATAAATTCCACATAAAATAGATAGTGATTTTCAGAATTTTCTGTATTTTCAGGCAGAGTAAGGTCACCAAAGAAATTAGCAGGTTCTTTGCTCCATAAAGATTATATGATGGGGTAATATTTTTTGCAGAAAATAATAGGACTGAAGGCTTTTCAGTGCTTTAAGGTTTCTCATTAGATAAGTCTTATGTACTTCATCCACTTAGTCCCAACCAAAGTTTATCATTAATAGAGCTGGGTGAAAAATGAAAAACAGTTAGTACAGAAAGTATTATCCATTCATATCGTCTGATTATTGAGTGAAACAAATTGTCTGGGGAAAAGAATTCTCCTGATCCAGTTAACTCTCAATAATATAAAGAATTATTTAATTTTGTTGTCAGTGCTACTGAGCAGTATTTAAAGATGGTAACCTTTTTGGAGGTATTGTATTAGTCTGATTTTTGTATATGTGACACTGTTGTTCTTCTCTCTCATCCTTTTTTTACCTGAAGTCATGTTCATATTTTACGTCCAATGCTTTTCCATTAAAAATCTCCTTCATCAATGCAAATGGTCCAAGTGGAAACATCAATGTTATTTTTAAGGTATGTTCTTCCTCTAATCTTCAGTTTCTTTTTATGGGAAATGTTGATTTGAAATTCACATTATTTATGTCTTAAATCTTGAGCCTGAGAATGTTTGATTTGGCTATGCTGTTCACCTTTCCCAATTATTTTTGACACTAGAAGTTTTATCTGAATGTGCTGAGGCAATGCACTGAAGTATCAACTTTTTGATCTGTAGAGAATCAAACAACTTCTCGCAGTTGTTTTTATTTGTGAAGACAACCAGGCTAAAACATTAATCTTATATTTTAAATCTAGTTTATTTATTATACTGAAGTCAGAGAGCAAGTCTCAGAGAAAAGATAGTTCAGAAGGACTGAATCCAGTAGCCTTGTCCATATGTCTCTAACCACTGTGGTGTTAGAGGCTGCATTTGCTACAGAACCAGTTCAGCCTCTATGAGCCAGCATGGGAGAATGGGCTGAGGAAGAGGGAGGCAGAGGGAACAGCAGAGGAGCTCTGTCTCATTGGAGTTACTTAGGAGAACTGACTCTGAAAGTAAACTCCGGTTTATTTTCCTTCAGAGCTTTATTGTTCAGGACAGTGCCATGTCCATCTGCAAAAGACAATACATGAAATCTAAAGGTACTTTCAAAAAAGCAAAATTCTTCCATAACAGTGGATACTGTTTTGAGAGAACACTGAAGTTCATAAAATGGCTTATGGACACAAAATTACAGTATTATTCCTGCTCAGTAATATTCAACAACCAACCAACTGTCCGGTTGCTGCAGACATATTATAGCTGATGTCACCTTCACCAGTCAGCAAACAATTGTGTTAGAGCATCTTTTACTGGTACTATAGTTCCATTGTTTGTTCATGATGGGTAATGCATACATAAAATGATAAGCACTCATATAGTACTAAATTGTCTACTGACTCTATGTGAGTGAAAGAGGCAAGGCAAGTGGAGAGAATAAGATTTTTCTCATGTTTAGGTACTAAAAAAAAAATAAAAAAATTAATTGGAATAAAGATTAATTGGAATTAAAGATTCTTTAAGTGAAAGACAAGTACATTTTTTATAAGAATAGTTTGTCTCCTCGAGTGTGCATTTCATAGCATTTAATGTCTGTACATTAGAATGCTTATATAAAAGAATGTAATAGTAGAATAAAGCACTTAAAAATACCAGTAAAAGTCACAGGTATTTTAGATGAGGTGTGGAGGAGAAAACAAAAAAAGCAGGGCTTTTGTTTTCACAGGCCATTTACTCAGCCATGGTTGAAGATTATCTCTTCATTACCTCTTGTGGCTACAATTAAAGCCCCATTTCACTATGATTGTTGTTTGACCGACTCCATGGGGAGAGCAGTCAACACTGCATCACTGTTTGAAACTGCATATGAATCATGTCATGGATGAAATATAAATTCATGATAAAAATCCCCTTCAGGATGCTGCAAATACTGAGCTGTGAAGCTTAACGTTGGACAAATACTGTCATTTATGAAAAGGGATCTAGCATTAGGTAGACTTTAAAAAGCAACTAAATTAGGATCCTATCTCCGGATTAAATTTTCTAACTCTAATAATTACTTAGGAATAATAAGCAGAAAGGCTGCAGTTAGTCAGGGAACATTTGTTACCATCTCAGTGTCTGCCAAAGCTGTTTCTGCCTATGTGTGCCATTTAGTCTGTCCTTTTCTGACATAGAAAGATACTTTGCAACTTTGAAGAAAAACAAGAGGGAAAATGAATGTAGCTATTTTGGTGAGGGAAAACAATCCAAATTAAGTAGGAAGTTATTTCTCTCTGTAATTGAAGGAGAAACCTGAATTTTTGGTGCAATTTTAACAGATAGGCGATGATCTACGTCAAGATATGCTGGTTCTGCAAATTATTCGAGTGATGGACAGCATTTGGCTTCAAGAAGGACTGGATATGCAAATGATCGTTTATAGGTGTTTATCTACAGGAAAGGGCCAAGGTTGGTTTTACATTATGAAAACTACCTGTATTACATTAGTCATATGTCATGTAAACTGCAGTATACAAAAATCTTCCCTTTAACTTTTATTTTCATGGATGTCCTATTTAACTTTCCCCTTAAAGAAAAAAACAGATACTCAGAATTTTTGTTGCTCAGGCCCTAAATTGTATACTTGCCTTCTCCAGAATGCTCTTCTTATTTATTCATTCTACATCTCCAGAATAAGTGCAACTATGCTCATTGAATTTTATAGCTGCTTAGGCTAACATTTTCCAAAAGCCTCAACACCATCAGCTTGCACCAGATTCTTAAAAGTAAGTTCACACATCAAAAAGAGAGCTTTGGAGAGAATTGGCCATAGCTACTGAAGTTTTAATCCAGTGTGATCCTGTATAGATGCTTAAATGAATCTGGATGCATGTGGCTACAGAAAGTACCTGTAGACAAGTGATGACAGCTTCACAGTGCTGATTTTGAAATATTACTCTTGTGATTTATGCCTCTTAGGGCAGGTCTGACTCATCTGAAAGCTTTATTTCTCTCTTTTATGGTTGTTGTAGCAGAGCTGTAGCAGGGATACCGATTGCTTGCTAAAGAAATTTACTGACAGCAATAAGCTTACTATTTTTTACTGACTCTCCAAATCTTTTACTGAAAATAATCCTTGCACAAATGGAAGACTGATGTATCCAGATTACCTACTGTACAAAAACTACCAAAAAAAATCATTGCTTTCTGAGCCGCAAAGAGGAAGTGAGAGAGTGTGAATGATCTGAAGGAGCTAGGAGGCAGTATAGATGAGTTCACACATGTGGCAGTTGGTTAGGGTGACCTGAAAATGACTCCTTCCTTCTTTGCAGGGGTGGGAGTCGAAGCTTGAAGCCTTCTGCTTCAAAGGCAAATAATACAGGAATGCAATTTCTGAACATGATATTATAGTCTCTCTTATATAGTAACACGTAATTTGATTTTTGCCAAGAAAGATCCAGGGATTATCTGCAAATAATAGTCTCTGTCTGACAGTCTCTTCCTTTCAGCACCATAGCAGCAGAAAACCTCTCAGGGTCTGACAGATTTTCCTCACAATGTCTTTCCTTATGAACTACAGAAGTGTCAATATAATCGATCTACAGTTAATGATTAAGGATAAAAGGACCAAGTGACATGCCTGTGTCCCATACAGGAGGTGCTAAAGTAGCCTTGTGTCCCCAGGTCTTCCAAGTTCTAGCCTAAAGACTTGCTCCATGGGCCATCTTTTCTACACAAGGGAGATAAGAGATGATAATTTCATAGCCATGGGAACATGGAAATCAGTTTTCATAGAAATGTGAAAAGCAGATAAAACACTGCTAGGATCTCACTTTCCCAGCATGGTACAGTAGAGGAGCCTGTCACCAACTGAAATTGTTAGAGGAAGGCCTTCCTGTAATGCGGAGCTCTGGGCTGATGAACCAGGGGACTACACACAGAGACAAGGACAGATGTCTGGCAAGCCAGGTCTCAGTTCCAAAAAAGGAATTAAGTGCATATAGTAGAGGCAGAGGATTCAAGTGAAGCATTGCAAAATGCTTGGCTTCTCTCTGCCCTTCAAAGTCCCAGTTTGTGTCATCTTGGGTCAGACTAATTTCTGTGCTATCTAGTGTCCCTTCTCCCAGCTGTGATCAGCATCACATAGTGCAGAAAAATTTGTGCAGCATTCTTGACAATAAACACATACGAAATAACTTTATAGTTCATAGTAAATGGCTGATCCTATTTTTTATAGATTTTTGTTGTTTGGGTACATATTCTACCCACTTTGAATCTTACTACATTTTTGGCCTTGTCGGATTGAGCTAGGTATTTCCACAGTATTGTTGTTGGTGTTTTTATTTCTCATTTGCAGAACTACCACTTTTTAACTAAATGTCCTTTGTGTCCAAAGAGAAAAACAGTTCTGCGCTATATTTTTTATTGCATTCATTATTTTATAAGCTTTTAAGCATGTCTTTTTGTGTTCATGAAATGATCCAACAATAGGCAGTATGCATTGATGGTCTTCGTATCTTTTTCAAGTTGAAGTTTTTTCATGTGAACTCTTTTCTGTCTGATTAGGATTGGTACAGATGGTGCCAGATGCTACCACACTGGCGAAGATCCACAGGGAGTCTGGTCTGATAGGACCATTGAAAGAAAACACAATTAAAAAATGGTTCCGTCATCACCATCCTCTGGAATCAAGTTACCAAGAGGTAACATCATAATGATGCTTATTATACATTTCATGTTTTATCATGGGAAGAAAACAAACCAAATGACAGTAAGCAGCAAAATCAAATGACTCAGACACAAGACAAACAAGTCGCATGTATAAAAGCCAGGGAACTGACTTAAATGCCACTCTCTTTCTAGGGAGTTACTACTGTGGATCAAATGCATTGTAATGCATTTTCTATAAAAATGTGTCATAAAGATGTTTTGAAGTTTAGTAGAAAAATGAAGAGAAGCTGAAGTGGAAATTAAGTATTGAACTCAAAAACTTTTCTTTTTTAGGTCACTCTCTAAATACATTATTTTGTATAAACCATGTGAGGTCTCGGTGGATTTTCTGTATTTGGAAATGACCATGTCAATACACACAGTTTTAGAAAGCTATTTTTTCAAAACTACCTTGTCTTATGACACACAAGATCATGCTTTTCATGTGATGTTGTGAAATCCCATGTAATGCATTAGATTTTGTGAAACTAGACATTATGCATGAGCCAAAAAAAATTTGAATTTTTATTTATGGAAGCAGAGGTCTCTCAAGAAATTCTTTCTATTCATTCTCTGTTGTCTGAGGGTTATGAAAAGCCTTTTAATGTTTGTGATGCTGGGACAATTTTTAGAAAACTTCTCCATGCCCACAGTAGATTAGTTGCCAAAATCTTAAATTTCAAGGGGAGCTTTGAGTGTTCACCACTCTGAAAATGAAGTGCTTTTATAACAGTTTATTAGTGAATGTATAGCATAAATATGTTTGATAAACTTTAGTAATTTTGTAATTGTTCCATAAGCATTTGTTCATCCACATTTTCAGTAAAGAACACTTGAATTCCTAGTGTGTTATCTTTGTTCAGTTAAACAGGAACAATCTTTATAGATTTTTTTTTTTTTACAAGTTTGTTTGTAAGGTTATGGTAGCAGTGCAGCCGACATTTCAGTTGGAAAGTGAGATACTATTAGTTATTGATTGAACCTGATTTCTTGCTGCTGCTGCTGTTTGCAAAAAGTACCATTAATGTAGAATATTCTAAAACCAATTTATACCCATTTTCTTTCAATTTTTTAATATATAAAATACAGTTAGATCTGATTGCATAGGGCGTACATAAAATTACTAGTCTACAATCACCTTGCACTCACTGGTGAAT
Source organism: Mesitornis unicolor (assembly GCF_000695765.1). NCBI lineage: Eukaryota > Metazoa > Chordata > Aves > Mesitornithiformes > Mesitornithidae > Mesitornis > Mesitornis unicolor. Next base: position 14,186 of record NW_010205396.1, on the reverse strand, counting down.
GAACCTTTCTCTTTCACTCCTTAATAATTTTTCACTCATACAATACTGTTTCTGAAGTGCTCAAAAAACTCATGCAGAATAAGCTTTAATATCCTCATTTTACAGTTGGGTGAACAAAATCACAGAAAGCTTAGGTGTTTTATCCAAGGTCATCGAAATGAGTAAGTAATACAGTTAGACATAAAATTCACCCAACACTTGTGCTGTGGCCTAAGTCTTCCACGGTGCTGTCATCTGTAGCAGCCATTGCAGGTGGCACCCTGGCATCTACAGGGAAATCCTGAATGCCTAAATAATGATTTACCTTAGCAAACTTAGGTTTTGTCCAAAAACATAAAGGTCACAGATTAGGATTGTTTGGGTTTCTATATAAGTGAATCACATTGTGGTTGAGATTCATGGGAGATTAAGACTTCTGAATAAGTACTTCATTTTCAGTTCTTAAACTGTAGTAGGTAAGGTTAAAAAAAAGACAAAAGCTATTCCTTATGCTTTGTAGCATAGAAGATTGATCATCAATTGAATCAGAAATAGCTCTCACTTGAGAGAGGACACTGAATTTGTGTGTTGTAAAAGAGGCTGAGTAGATTCTTCTACTCAGAAAAGTCTCAGTTTTCAAATACTTCACGCTGAAGTTAACAGAAAATTTGGAAACCACCTATGAGTGTCTGGTTGGCAGATCATTAGCTTGTACTTTTTCCTACATATATTGTGGGCTCATTTTTGGCAAAGAGCAATGCTACAATTTAATGTTGTAAAAAGCTTCATGAGATAGATCTGAATGAGTCAATCTATTTACATGAAGCAGACTAACTATGAAAGTAAGCATCTCCACCATGTAGAAGAGCATCAGAGGAGTAGGTTATGGTCAACATGACTGCTGGACTGGTTTTTGGTTTAATTACTGTCTTGAGTCTCTCTTACATGACACTAGATTTGATCCCATAGTCTATTCAGATTGAAGACACTATGAGCCTTTAGCCTCTGTTTCAGTTAATTTCTGTAAAATGGGGTTTAATTCTTTGAGCAGGAATGTTGTGAGACTTGATTAATTAGGATTTGAGAAAGGCAATTGAGTTCTGAAGAAAAAAGACCTACGTAGGTACAGAACAGTATAGTGGATGTAAAATAACCTTACTTTACAAAGCAAATGGTTAAATTTGTGTATTTACACCTAATTTCCAAACAATTGTTTTTACAATATACATGCAGGCTATTAAACAGAAATTGCCAGCTTCCTGCCAAGCAGCCTGCTTCTCTTAGGTATGTTGCATCTGAGAAGTTTTCCATAGAATTCCAAGTATCTGTAAAACACAAGGTAAAAACCTTAAGCATAAAATTGTTCTTGCACTCTGACTTTGAAGTCTGTATATTACTTGTTTAAGTACCATTCCTACAAACACCTGTCTGTTAAAATTTTAGCAACGTAACTGGTATTTGTAGAGCTACAATTTTTGGTTTTCTTGTTAGCATCACAAACAAATATATCGCTGTATATGTCCAGTAAATGCTTTTGTTTCACTAACTAGGCAATAAGGAATTTCTTTTATTCCTGCGCTGGCTGGTGTGTTGTTACCTTCATTCTGGGAGTCTGTGATCGACACAGTGACAACATAATGTTGACAAATGCTGGACACATGTTCCACATAGATTTTGGAAGATTTTTAGGTCATGCACAGACGTTTGGAAACATAAGAAGGTTAGTATCTATAGTAACGCACATATTAAACTTTAAAGCAATGGTCTGAAATTTCACAGTGTTATCAACACCCAGGGAAAAAATTGAAATGAGATCATGCTTTTTTTTTTCCTTTCTGAATTTTCCAGAACAACATATTTTCACTATTCACAAAACCACTAAAAAAATACAAGAATGACTGGTAAAGGAATTAAAATGAGATGTTGGAGATCCCCTTTCAGTCTAAAAAAAAAACAAACCCAAACAGACCCTAAATCCTTGCTTAGTCAGAGATTTGAATGATGCCGTTCAGTAGTGACCGGAACAGTAGACTGGCCTACGCCAAAAGAAATCTGATGTCCATTGTTTTTTCCAACAGAGGAGTGTTCTTATAATGAATTCAAAACCATAGATGTGTCCAGTTAACCACTTTCTTCCCACATTCAGAGAAGAAACCAAATTTTCCAAATGGACATAGAGAATAATTATACTAGGCCTCTGCGGGTAAAATTGCAAACTTTTTCATTATCTTTTGGAGTTTTATATCTAACCACACTTTGCTGAGGGACTGTTTTGCAAATATCTAATTTTATCTAAACAAGACTGTGTTTTTTTAATGTTTTTATTTATTTGTGATGTGACTATCCTATGATAAAGATAAATAAAATAGTGTGATCGTGTGTTCTAGTTCCTAATGTGAATATACTATGGAGGAATGGATTAGAATGGGATAAGAATAGATAGGATAATGCCAGTATATACAAAACACAACAAAGCTGTTAGAGAATGGATAGATGATCCCTAATACTGTCAAGATGAGTAGTGTGGGGAGTGGGAGGAAGTTGTCTTGTGTCTGTCCTCCATGTTTCCTAATAATCTCCAGAACTAGTCCCAGAATTAAGTTTGAGCAAATTGTTCCTTTCTTTTTTCTTTTTTTTCTTCTATTTTTTTTAAGCTGGCCTTTGACTATTGTAGACTACCTCAGTGTGTTAGGCAGAAATAACAGCATGGGAGTATTGATATGAGGGAAGCTGATGGGGCTAATAAGTACTTCTAAGCCAGGCAGTCAAAAGATTTAGTTGCAGTGCTCAGAATTATCATCACTCATTCAAGATATGTTCTCTTAATCCTACTTATTTGCTGTGGAAAGAATAAAGCAGAACAGAGTAATAAAAAACGATACTCACGCACACTCTGAGTCAAGTGCTGCATCCCTCACTCCAGCAAACCTCCTTTTGGAGTCTTAACAGGAATTTCCCTGAGCAGTAATTTTACATAAGCAAATAATTATCTGGTTTTAACAACAAGGATGAAGCAAGTATAGCAGGAGACACAATAACCAAATTTACACAGAAATTACACAATAGCAAAAAATAAAAAATAGATGTTAATTTTACTGTTTTATGACACAGCCATACTGCACCTTCTTATAAAGTCTAAGAAAACTACTTTAAATATAGACACTTCCATAAATAGCAGCCATTTATTCCTGTTTCTCCATTCAGTATATTGCTTTTAAACTATAAAATAAAATAACATATTCTAGGATCTCCATTCATGGAGTGCCCTCGTGGTTCTGTAGTAAAACTGAGGCTCACACTTAACAGTAGGTTGTGAACATCATGGGACAATGGTTGTCTTCTTCATGCCTATGTGCAACTGAACAGTTACAACATTAATGACTGTAGTTCTCAAGAGCTGTATGCACCTTCATTAAATGTAACGTAATATTTGTAAAACAGGAACTCAATGATATAATATTTCTACATCTCATAAATTTCAAGCTCTCTCAAAATTTGAAACCTTCAGGGCTATTTGTAACTACTCATTCCTACAAGGCAGGTACTAAAATAGGTTTAGCTTCTGGTTTCTGTGAGAGCTCTTTATATTAGATTTTCATTTGAGTTCATACTAGATTTTTATTTCAGTTCTTTGCACCCCCAACAATATCATACCCCTAAAATAATATTGGTAGACGAGAGAGCAGCACAGTGCTTTCAAATCTTTAGAATTATTAGTTCCGACCACTATGGTTTTGTACAGTACATGCTATACACATATTTGTGAAGTTCTATAGGTGGCTCTAATGAATGAAAAGTGTCTGACACAAATCCCTATACGTGCAGATGGTCCTTACACACATCACACAAACAAACTTTCTTTTTCTTTTAAATGAGATCTATGCATATGAATGAAGGCTTATAGAAAAGGAGTCCCTGTATGAACTGTTAAAATTAGTAATTCCTTTTAGAATTTAGGAGGGTAACTTCCTTGCCACAGCTGTCCTTTTTCTGTTCTCAGGGAGGGCTTTTTGCCTTTAACAAACTCTTACTCTTCACAAAGCTTTATGAGGGTTGGTCCTCTCCAGTATTCTGCATATGGAGCATTTCTTCTGGTGTAAATAAAGTGAAAGGCATACATGGCAGCTTTGAGAATTGCATGCTGTCATGCATGGGCTGCAGTTCTTTCAATCAAATCCAGTATGAGTCTTCAGAGAACCCTTTGAAGCTGATATGGTTCATGCAGTCATGCTCAGTTTTGCATTCATGATTGTATAACACCCCAACAAGGGATTAGTTAACTTTTCTAATTCCTGCCCTCATCTTTAAATGATGTCCAATAAATCTGCTCAATTTTGAGCCTGAGGCATGGATCAGTAGCTCAGCTCTTATTGATTTCAGAGGGAAGAGGAATCAGAAACCTTTTTTTTTTTTTCCCCTTCAGTTCCATGTACCTTCAGAGTGCAGCAAGTATGTTCAATACTACTAATAATCTGTCTTTGCTTGGGTCTAGGAACTCATGTTTCAGAAGTCTTGGAGAGGGACATATGATGTATCTAACCAAAAGCATAACAACAGAGCTTGGCAGTAGAATTATTCCCAAAGTCCCACAGGGAACTTTCCTACTGAACCATGTGATTTCATTATCTTTTGCTTTGGGTTTTTTTTTCTTTTTTTTCTCCCTTTTTATTTAAATCAGATGACACACTTTGTTAGTGATAATAAAATGCTCCTTCTTTCATTCTCTAATCCAGCTGCCACATTTGATCCTACATTCCCATAAAGCAGTGAATTCTGCAGGTACATTTCAAACTGTATGAAGAAATGTTTCTCCTTTAATTTTGTGTAACCATCCTGTTCTTTATTGAGTATTCTGTGGCAATCGTCTTAGACCCACTCCAAGTGAAATAGGTGTAATATTATCCAGGTAATCATATAGGAGTAGGTCGGTTGCCAAATGGTAAGGATGGTGTCTGGCTCATGGTTGTACCTGCCATGCTTGCTTTGCTTTTGTTTTCATCTTTTCGGTTCTGACCAGTTTCTTTTGAACATTTCTTCTTTGGTCAATGAAGCAATAAGAGATTTATTTAAATCCTGTGCTAACTGAACTAATCCTATTTTTTGCAGTCTCATCCTCCCCACTACCAGTCACTTCTAGCACTGTTGTCTATATTTTTTTTTCAGTCAATGGTGTGTAGTCTGAAACCTGATGGCAAGTTATAGAGTAGTCCTGCTTATGGCACTTTTTATATTCACCTTTTGGTAGCCTAGGTGTCCATTCTTCTTTTCTTAAAAAAAAATACCCAACCATCCTGATTATTCACAATGCTCACTGGCCTTTCTTTTCCCTGATCTGAATCACAGAGACCCTGTTGTCTCTTTGCCAAACTAATCCTGTGTATTGGCATGGTTTTCCCAGAAGTTAAATCTGTTAAGCTGGTTTTCTTCTACAAAGTTAATTACTAGAGGCAGCCTAAATATTCCACTGGGAAATTCTAGTTTTTTGAAAGAGGTTTAAAAAATATGGGAAAATTATTTTTCCCACACTTTCTTCCTATGTGTTTTCCTTTACTGAAAAGCACTTAAGAAAGTCTAAGTATGTAGAAAACTAGAAGTGCCTGTTCTTATTTTAAAAGTAACACATTTCATTTTTAGTATTATTAACTGAAAATGAGTGTTACTGTCTCACTGGAAGTGTTTATTTGAAAAAAATACATTATTTTCAGGTATTTCTTTCTAAAACAGAAAAGCTGGCATACAATGAGGGAAAAATAAGTTATATCTACATTCTTTGACTACATTTTATCTATGTACGTTCCATCTTTTTCCTAAAAATAGGAAAAAAGGTGGGGTGGAAGGTAGATAGCAATTTGAGAATTTAACTTTTTACTTTTTGTCTTTTTGTCTTTCAAAGAAATTATTTAGGGTACTCATCAAAGGAAGAGTCTAAAATTGAAAGTAAGGACTTAAAGTATAATCGCTTTTCATTTTCCAGATTTGTGCATGAAAACTGTCAGACTAACCTGTATTACCTGATGAAAGATTTCATTAGGAATTTTCAGTAAGCCTATTTATTATTTCATTTTCTGCAGTTTAACCTTATTTTTTTGACATGATTAGTCAGGTGTTACCAGTTTACGTGAACTGGTAACTCCTAATTCTTTGCCATCATCCACTTTCAGCACTTCCTGTATGCCACCCTCCAGAAATCTGTGGCTGAAATCCTGGAAAAAATTAATTTCATTCTTTAAAGCACCTTAGTAGCCCTTAAAAAGATTATACAGATGTTTAAAGATAGTTTCCATACATATAAATCTTTACATGAAGACTGAAAGGTGAAATGTGTATGAAGACTGAAAGGTGAAATGTGTATAAAGACTTAAAGTTGAAATAATGTGACCTCCAAGGAGACAGGGGCCTAAAGAGGCTTAAATTTATGATACACTAAGTCCATCACTTTTGAAAGTCAGGTGTCTCTGATTGCCCCAAATTAAACACCAAAAGCACAAATCAAGTCTGAGAACATACAACCAACACAAGTTGCAGTCATGAGTTTCAGATGCACTTCTGTTACCTTTTTCTGCTTTGAAGAGCAGGTGTTTATTGTTGCTGTGTTGATGCTTTCTCTAATTATCAAGCCTGGATAGTAGTTTGCCCTTTACCGTTGGCTATTTATTTTCATTAATAGCCTCTTGTGGAGGGCATTCAACTGAAGCTTTTTGAAGTCAGAGTAAATTATGTTCACTGTCCACTTTGTATCCTTTTTTTCTTTGTTATCATTTTCAAAGTACCCAGACAATTAAGGGAGGCACTGTTTTTCCCCTGCAGTGTCTGCATGGATGTTGCCCTGTCCAGTTTTGTTCATCCAAGTGTGTTGTTCTGCTGAGTTGAGTTCCCTGGAACCCAGTTCTTGTCTACCATAACTCCCAGTATCTTTCTTAGCTTTTCATTCAGTTCAAGCATGGCATAAACAGCTTTCCTATCTTCAGTAAAAGCTGCTTTCTTGAAGAAGTTATCATGTATTCTAGTTAACAATTATCTGGGCTAAAGAAATTATTTGATGCCCTCCAATGGAATTCCCTCTCCTTTGGGAGATTTACTGCACATGAGTTATTTGAGTGACTCCCATTCAGCTTCCTGCTTCAGAGATTTCTTCCTCCCCTCTCTCCTTCCCTTTTTCTTTCTATTAGTCATCCCATTTTCTGTAGAATGTGACTCTAGAGAAAGGACACTTAACAATAAAACAGAAATAAAAAGGGAAAAAGGCATCATGTTCTTGGTAACCAATTCAATTGCTGACAGAAGCAGATAAATCAGAATAGGCCAGTCTAATGTGTGAAATATTTCTTTCACTACTGATCAAAATAGCAGGTATGTCCAACACAGTAATTTTACTGGAAAGCTAACATTACGGCTCTGATAGTGAAAAATAATTATAATAGTGGTTGATATACACATAAGAAGAACTAGCTTAATGAATAAATAAGACCACAATGATTTAAGAACTGTCCTCAGTTACCTAAGGAATTCAGGAGATTCTTTCTAGTTTGATGTTTCTGCCTCTAAAGATAGATGTTAATATAAAAATAATGTGGGTAAAACTGTAATCAGAAATTATATTTGAGATTTTTAGTTAGAAAACTTTTTATGTGATAGGTGTCTTAAACAGCAGCAGAAATCACAGGAAAATGGAGTTAATGTGTTACCTGTATAGACTTGACTTCTGGTCATTTGTTTGAAGAATGTAGTTCAAAAATATTAGATGCATGTTTTGAATGTCCAGACAATGTAGTTTACCTGAACCAAAAATTTTGAGGACATTCAGGAATCTTTCTGTAAGTATTAAGGGGATAAGGTCAACACTAAATTCAGACCAGTTTACCCTGTCTAATTGAATCCTGAAAACCTTCCAGGATAACCTCTCCAGGCAACCTGTTTCAATATTTAATTATCCTCATAGTGAAGAAGTTTTTACTTATGGCCAGTCAGAATCTCAGCTGTTTCAGTTTTCTCTCTTATTCTTGCCTGGATTCATCTGTTTCATAACCTCCTATAGATACTAGAAGACTGCTGTTTGGTCTTCTGAAAAACCTTCTCATCTCCTAAGTTAAAAAGCCCACCTTCCTCAGCCTTTCCTCATAGACAAGTGCTCTAGGCCCCAAACATCTTGGTGGCTCTCTACTGAACTTACTCCAGTTTAGTGACATCCTTCTTGTTTTATCAAGAGCTAAGTGAAGGGGATCTAATGGCTGCTCTCACATGAATTCAGCCCAGGATGCTGTTAGCCTTCATCACTTCCAGGGCTTGTTTTTGGCCCACCACTGGCTTGTGGTCAGCTTGCTGCCCACCACTGGGAAGCTTTGTCAGTGAAGACTGAGACAAAGAAGGCAATGAGTACCTCAACCTTGTCTGTGTTCCCATGTCACTAAATCACCAATCGGCAACAGATCCACATTTTCTCTGCTCACCTTCTTACTAATGAGGTGTCAGCAGAACTTCAGCATTTCATGTCTCTACCTAGTTGAGCTTTGGCTTTCCTAACACCATTTCTGCATGCTGAGGCAGAGTTTCTAGATTGCTGCTTTGTAGCCACTCTTAACTTCTACTTCATATATATGTCTTTTTTGCCTTGAAGATTAGTCATGAGTTCCCTGTTTGGGCAAGCAACTCTTCAGCTGTCTGTTACTGGAAATAAAAGCTATTAAAAATACAATTGAGGTTTATCCCACAGAATAAATAAATTTTTGTTTTTCTAAAAAGCTGTTTCAAATTTGCTGATTCACTTCTTTCTTCTATTCCTTTTAATAGCATTGTAATTACTACTTGATAATTGAAATTTAGAGTGTTGTTTTATTTAGATGTGGATGAATATATGTCAGGTCTGGGTGATCTGAAAAATAAAGTCTCAGCAAGAGACTGTGTACGCTTTTCAGAAGCAGACATGTATCTGTGGAACTGATAGCAAGATTCCATCACTGAAACAAACAAAAAGGAAAAGTTTTCTAAACAAATCTGAACAGAGATTTGCAATACAAGTGATAGCAACTGTCATTGAAGTCAGTGGGAAAACTACTGTCAAGTCCAGCAAGTGAAGTATTTATACTTTACACAAAGCTCAGAAGTACTGCTCTGTTATGAGGTCACTTAAAATGTATTTACATTAGAAATATAGATGCTATGCTTCCTGAAGAGACTGTCATCTCCTATAACAGTGATCAGAAGAATAATAAGCACTATAGAGCTCTGCTGGAGCATTTGCCTTTCTTGAGTGGTTATTTTTCCCAAATGATCATTTTGTGAAATAGAGGAGAAAGAATAGATATCGTATAACTTGACGTAAGTTAATGTAGCCTTAGTAGAGCTGCTGTAACTTTCACGAATAACATTATCATAAGTCAAGAAGGCACTGCCCAGATAGAATGGTTTGGGTTGACAGGGACCTTAAAGATCATCTAGCTCCAACCCTCCTGCCATGGGATAAAAGCATTACAGTGCAGAACTGCTTTAACAGCCATTTGTGGAAATTACCTACCTGTGTTTCAGTATCAAGGTGGAAGGATACACCAAATGGCATATCATAAGGTTTGTGATGGGACTGACATCCTTCGATACTTTCGCTAGTAACCAGTATGATGGAATAGAGAATATGTGTGTTCATTTTTTAGTAGAGGCCTTTTGTAAGAGTTTTTTATTATGATGAAAGCTGGAATTAGCAGTGATAGGTAGCTATTCAGAAAGGGATCTGAGAGTTGTACTGCAGGCAGGTTGAATATGAGTTGAGGATAGAATATTGAATTGGAAAGCATGAAATGTGAAGTAATCCTTTTGCTTCACATGACTTCACGTGAGGTGAAACCTCATCTGGAATATTTTCAACATTTTACTTCTAGAAAGATGTGGATAAGAAGTCTGGAGGAATTACAAGGAGTCCAAAGAAAAGCAATTAAAATTTTCAGACATCTGGCAAACAAGACTTATGAGAAAAGGTTGAAACAATTGTCTACAGAAGATTGAGGAAAGACATAATAATAGTCTGCACATATATTAAAGGCTGTTATAAAGAAGATGGGATCTTCATGTTCCCTTAGGAAAGGACACGAATTAATAGGAAGAAAGCACAATGGGGCTAGATTAGGTATTAATTAGAAAAAAAAAACTCTGTGAGGGGAGATACTGGAACAGAAATTTGATAGGGAGGTTTCAGAAGAACTCTCTCACTAAAAATCTTTGCGAATGGGCTAAATAAGCATCTCAGAAGCATGTTTATGGTTGATCTTCTCCTAGTCAGCAGAAAGATGGAGAATCTCTTGTGGTCCTCTTTCCAGGCATATTTTTCCTGACTCTATGTGCTTGCTTAAGAAAAATTGTATTGTGCAGGTTTTCACTGTTTCATTCTTTAATATATGAAAGAAATACACTTGCTTGTGTTTTTTTCTGTCTACAAATATGTGTGATTAATATGATTCGATATTTTCACTTGACTTAGAGAAATAAGCACTCATGTTCCTTTATCTTATATAAGTGTGTTCTTCAATAAGCTTTTGGCTTTTTCTGCAGAGCAAAGGATGTCAGCACTCAAAGACTCCCTAAAAGCTTTTCATATTTTACTGGATACATCTAAATTCCATGTAGTCGTGCTGAATACTATCAGTCACTTTTGACTCAGTCAAAATGGTTTTAAAGCAGTCAGGGAAAATATGGTGGCTGTATTCTGCTGAGCAGCTGATTTTTAAATTGCAAACAGTTCTGTATGGTTTCTCATCCAATGTCTCCTATGTCCATATGACGACTTGGACTACATCTGTTTTGTTCTCATTGTATTACTGTGTGTGACTTGAACTTTTCCATAACTACACTGTTAGGAAGTTTAGATTGAATCAGAGTAAAGGTCATTTGTTCTTGATTAGCTCATATACTTTAGCTGCTTAATTTAAAAGGAAGTCAGTGTATCATTCCTAAATGTTCTGTACCGTGAGATTCGTAGTAGGAAAAACTAAAACAATTTTTGACCTTACAAGCTTTGCTAATCTGTTTACATCTAGTGTTTCATAACAAATCCTGATGATCTTACTGGTCTTCTAGGAATGCAACATATTTCTAGCCTACAACGAAGTCCCAGTAAATGTTCCCATCACCCTAGACCAAGTTTGTTTTTGCGTGATGGTCTCTTAGTTTCTTGAGGTTTCCTTTCTTTCCTCCCTCTCATGACATATCATCCAAACATCCTTAATCTCCAGAGGAACTGCAAAACACATTCCCATGAAAATATTAAATCTCTAAAAGGAATATACAAGAAAAAAAAAATACAACCACCATAAAACTAGCCTTGCTTATCATTGAATGACTTCAGTAAACTCTTTTATCACAGCCATAGTAAAGTATAAATCCTTAAGGTCTAGGACTACAATCATATTCTGTCATAAAGGGGGTATTACCTTTTTGACTGATATCTATTATAAAACCAAAGAGCTCATTAATCTCATCTAGGGCTTTAGAGGGGGAAAAAATGTAAAAAAAAATAAGAGACTGAAAAAGCTGTGATAAGGTAGCTTTAATGATTTTGGGAGGCTTATTGGCTGTCATCTTTGGTCTATCTCAAGCCACACCAGTTCTCTCAATGAGACTTTTTTTTTCCCAGAAGTGATGGTAGCCAATGGTAGAAGTCATTCAAGAATGCTTGAATTCTGTATTTTTTTAGCACACGATAAAGAAAAAAAAGGCTTTTGGTCTTCTGCAGAGATACTGTAAAAGGCTTTTACTTGAGAATACTTTATCATACCCGTTTTGTTAAACCAGTGCCGGCCATTTCACTAATTTGATGGAAGCAGCAAGTTGTAATAGATACAGATTTTAGGCCAAAGGGCTCCTGACCATTGGCTGTAACACAGGTACATCCTATGGATGTAAAGTATTATAGGGCTTACCTGTGATCTTGAGGGTATGTTTTGGGGTAAGAAGTATTCCATGTTTATATCTTTTAGGTAACTTCAGGTGAGCAAGCTTTTAAGATTTCTATCCAAATGAGTGATATCTTTCATAGTTTTTATTACCAGGCCTTTGGATGCATTGCATATCTTCTGAATAAATGCCATAATGTAACGTGATACTAGCTATGTGCCACAACGAAGGCTAGCAGTTAGAGATGTACTGGTTTAAACGTAGAAATACAGGCTGTGCAGCAGGGTGAGGTTCATTTCCACGTGTGTGTGTGTGTGAGAGAGATAAATTAGAATGCCCTTGTAACACCAAAGCATGCATTGCTTTTTTCTTCTTATGTAGGCTAAAACAGCCTCTATTGTTTGCTGATGTAAATTTTCCCCTGAATAATGAACAGTAACTTGACTTGGCTGTTTGTAATTTTGCTGGAGTAATTTTTAGACTATTCCTTTCTATGTTTTTTTATTCCAAAGGAGTTTGTGAAAGGAGCAAGGAACATTTTGCATCTATACTCGGACATTTAGCCCTGTCAGTTGGTTTTTCAGCATCATTTATGTGCTCTTCAGAGAGTAAGCGTCTTTCCCCACTGAAACTTTGCCTTTTAATAGTATCATCAGGAATTACTGTGTTGTTCCTTCCAGTGTGTCTTGTCTCCTATACTAAGTTGGTTTTATGTGTTTTTTTAATTTCAATTGCAAAATATTCCCGTTATGAACAGCCAGCTTACTTGGACACGTGCATGAATGGAGCTTCAGCACCTGACTGATTACAGAGGTTACCTTGCAGGAGCAGCTCTGATATCACAAGATCTTGAGCAGAACTAGGGAAAGTAAATTTCTATATTGTATTTTCACAGAATCAAAGAATGCATTGGGCTGGAAGGGACCTGTAAAGATCATCCAGTCCAACCCCCCTGCAGTAAGCAGGGACAATGTTACCAGATCAGGTTGCTCAGAGCCCCATCAAGCCTGACCTTGAACGTCTCCAGGGACGGGGCGTCCATTACCACTCTGGGCAACCTGTTCCAGTGATCTACCAATTCCAGTGGTCTGTTTTGCAGGTTAACAAGGGAGGACAGGCCTACCACCTTAGAAGAAAGCTTTAAATGAGACTCATGTGAGAAACACACTCACAAAATGCAAATTTAGAGACGGATCAATTCTGTGAAGCAAAGGTTTATTAGCAGCATGCTGGGTGCATTCTGGAAGTGTGATGCCTGAAAAGCACACCTGCTAATAGGCTGAGGTTTATTTATAGTAACATTCATTATCATAGCCACACATTTTTACAAAGTTATTTACATATTCAACAGTTTTCCGCTGAAATCTTTAACAGAAGTTTCTGCCCACTGTCGCATGCGCACTAAAATTCTGGGGCGGTCGTTGAGGGTCGCAAAGATGAATGCCGTAGTCTTCAGGATGAAGGCTCATTGTCTTCATCACTGTAAACTTTTCACCTTTGTTGTCTCTGTGTAACTAGTCATGATTTAAGTCGGTTTCTTGCAGCTGTGTTAGCTCATTAGTTCCTTATCTTCAAGGATGTTCTGCTTCTCTTAGCTTTGAGACACCCTCCTTTCTGTCTTTAAGATTTACCTCTGTCTGTGAATGCAGAAATCTTCCAGGCCTTGATGGATTTACAACCTCCACAAATACTCTAGAAGTTACCAACTCCTTCTGAATTTCCCCCTCCCCCTTTTTTTTTTCTTTTCCATATACAATGTAAATTCTTTCGCTTTCCACTGTACCCCATTACCAATTAGGGTTTTAGTGATTTTTTTTGTAAGATTCTCATCCTTTTATGTTCCAAAGCACCATGTCTTATAAAACTTATTTCGAGACCTTAGCCATGTTTCTATACCCTAATGCTTTAACAAATTACTTCCCACACACAATTTCTCACACTCAGAAATTTAAAAACCTTGTAAAACTGCTTAAAATCATCTAACAAGTAAAATTTAACTATAAATAATGTAAGTAGTAAAATATCAGTTATATGTTCAAATAAATCCTTTAGCAGCAATAGAGTAAGAGAACTGACTAATGTTGCAGTCATTGCATTATGTGGAAGTTGGCCCACAGCCCAACTCAACAATGTTAAACACCGTATTTCTTCCAGTAAAGTAATTTCTGATTGCAGTATCTGTTTTCAGCTCAACCAGCTACATGTGGGAGACTTGGACTAGCTTAGAAATGGCTATGTTTTCGTAGTGTAATTGTGTCTCTTGATGCAGTTGGACATAAGAAATCAAACATGGCCGCCAACATGGCCGCTCCGTGTGCGCCCCCACCCCC